>NC_086444.1:89541050-89841050 GCF_028390025.1 Pseudophryne corroboree | reverse complement strand
GAGCGAGAGAGGTGATGCAGCGGGTGATAGGCAACCCCCAATGACTAATTAAGCAATTTTCCATTTAGCATAGTCTTTAATTACCTTATGCAGAGCTGCCTCTCCTCCGATTCTATTTTTCTACTCCAGCAAAAGATCTTTCAGGGACCGGCTGGGCACAGGAAAGCTACATTCTACCCCGTAACGCCTCCATGCACACTACACTGCAGCCACTGCCTTGAAGCTCCCTCCCACACACTACACTACACTGCACCCCACACACTACATCGCCGCTACCCTGCGCCTTTCTCCCTGCATAAACTACACTACACTTACCGTCTCTGGCTGGCTTCTTTCTTCATGCAGGAGTTGGTTCAACGGTCAGAGGATGAGCAGCCCGAAACAGAAAACAGCGGACCGCTGGAGCAGGTGAGTATTCCCTTTTTTTTTTTTGTTGCACCACTGGGTTTCCTCCACATAACACAATGACATGCCCCCCAACCCCAGCACACATTAATATTACACCTACACTCCCCCCCTCCCCAGCACACACATTAATATTACACTTACACTCCCCCCCCCTCCCCAGCACACACATTATTATACCTACACCCCCCCCCCCTCCCCAGCATACACATTATTACACCTACACTCCCCCCTCCCCAGCACACACATTAATATTACACTTACACTCCCCCCCCTCCCCAGCACACACATTATTACACCTACACTCCTCCCCTCCCCAGCATACACATTATTACACCTACACTCCCCCCCTCCCCAGCACACACATTAATATTACACTTACACTCCCCCCCCCTCCCCAGCACACACATTATTACACCTACACTCCTCCCCTCCCCAGCATACACATTACACCTACACTCCCCCCCTCCCCAGCACACACATTATTACACCTACACTCCCCCCCCTCCCCAGCATACACATTATTACACCTACACTCCCCCCCTCCCCAGCACACACATTAATATTACACTTACACTCCCCCCCCCCTCCCCAGCACACACATTATTACACCTACACTCCTCCCCTCCCCAGCATACACATTATTACACCTACACTCCCCCCCTCCCCAGCACACACATTATTACACCTACACTCATCCCCTCCCCAGCATACACATTATTACACCTACACTCCCCCCCCTCCCCAGCACACACATTATTACACCTACACTCCTCCCCTCCCCAGCACACACATTATTACACCTACACTCCCCCCCTCCCCAGCACACACATTATTACACCTACACTCCCCCCCCCCTCCCCAGCATACACATTATTACACCTACACCCCCCCCCCCCCTCCCCAGCATACACATTATTACTAGAGATGAGCGCCGGAAATTTTTCGGGTTTTGTGTTTTGGTTTTGGGTTCGGTTCCGCGGCCGTGTTTTGGGTTCGACCGCGTTTTGGCAAAACCTCACCGAATTTTTTTTGTCGGATTCGGGTGTGTTTTGGATTCGGGTGTTTTTTTAAAAAAACCCTAAAAAACAGCTTAAATCATAGAATTTGGGGGTCATTTTGATCCCAAAGTATTATTAACCTCAAAAACCATAATTTCCACTCATTTTCAGTCTATTCTGAATACCTCACACCTCACAATATTATTTTTAGTCCTAAAATTTGCACCGAGGTCGCTGTGTGAGTAAGATAAGCGACCCTAGTGGCCGACACAAACACCGGGCCCATCTAGGAGTGGCACTGCAGTGTCACGCAGGATGTCCCTTCCAAAAAACCTTTCCCAAACAGCACATGACGCAAAGAAAAAAAGAGGCGCAATGAGGTAGCTGTGTGAGTAAGATAAGCGACCCTAGTGGCCGACACAAACACCGGGCCCATCTAGGAGTGGCACTGCAGTGTCACGCAGGATGTCCCTTCCAAAAAACCCTCCCCAAACAGCACATGACGCAAAGAAAAAAAGAGGCGCAATGAGGTAGCTGACTGTGTGAGTAAGATAAGCGACCCTAGTGGCCGACACAAACACCGGGCCCATCTAGGAGTGGCACTGCAGTGTCACGCAGGATGTCCCTTCCAAAAAACCCTCCCCAAACAGCACATGACGCAAAGAAAAAAAGAGGCGCAATGAGGTAGCTGTGTGAGTAAGATAAGCGACCCTAGTGGCCGACACAAACACCGGGCCCATCTAGGAGTGGCACTGCAGTGTCACGCAGGATGTCCCTTCCAAAAAACCCTCCCCAAACAGCACATGACGCAAAGAAAAAAAGAGGCGCAATGAGGTAGCTGACTGTGTGAGTAAGATAAGCGACCCTAGTGGCCGACACAAACACCGGGCCCATCTAGGAGTGGCACTGCAGTGTCACGCAGGATGTCCCTTCCAAAAAACCCTCCCCAAACAGCACATGACGCAAAGAAAAAAAGAGGCGCAATGAGGTAGCTGACTGTGTGAGTAAGATAAGCGACCCTAGTGGCCGACACAAACACCGGGCCCATCTAGGAGTGGAACTGCAGTGTCACGCAGGATGTCCCTTCCAAAAAACCCTCCCCAAACAGCACATGACGCAAAGAAAAAAAGAGGCGCAATGAGGTAGCTGACTGTGTGAGTAAGATAAGCGACCCTAGTGGCCGACACAAACACCGGGCCCATCTAGGAGTGGCACTGCAGTGTCACGCAGGATGGCCCTTCCAAAAAACCCTCCCCAAACAGCACATGACGCAAAGAAAAAGAAAAGAAAAAAGAGGTGCAAGATGGAATTGTCCTTGGGCCCTCCCACCCACCCTTATGTTGTATAAACAAAACAGGACATGCACACTTTAACCAACCCATCATTTCAGTGACAGGGTCTGCCACACGACTGTGACTGATATGACGGGTTGGTTTGGACCCCCCGCAAAAAAGAAGCAATTAATCTCTCCTTGCACAAACTGGCTCTACAGAGGCAAGATGTCCACCTCATCATCATCCTCCGATATATCACCGTGTACATCCCCCTCCTCACAGATTATCAATTCGTCCCCACTGGAATCCACCATCTCAGCTCCCTGTGTACTTTGTGGAGGCAATTGCTGCTGGTCAATGTCTCCGCGGAGGAATTGATTATAATTCATTTTAATGAACATCATCTTCTCCACATTTTCTGGATGTAACCTCGTACGCCGATTGCTGACAAGGTGAGCGGCGGCACTAAACACTCTTTCGGAGTACACACTTGTGGGAGGGCAACTTAGGTAGAATAAAGCCAGTTTGTGCAAGGGCCTCCAAATTGCCTCTTTTTCCTGCCAGTATAAGTACGGACTGTGTGACGTGCCTACTTGGATGCGGTCACTCATATAATCCTCCACCATTCTTTCAATGGGGAGAGAATCATATGCAGTGCCAGTAGACGACATGTCCGTATCCGTAATCGTTGTCAGGTCCTTCAGTCCGGACCAGATGTCAGCATCAGCAGTCGCTCCAGACTGCCCTGCATCACCGCCAGCGGGTGGGCTCGGAATTCTGAGCCTTTTCCTCGCACCCCCAGTTGCGGGAGAATGTGAAGGAGGAGATGTTGACAGGTCGCGTTCCGCTTGACTTGACAATTTTCTCACCAGCAGGTCTTTCAACCCCAGCAGACTTGTGTCTGCCGGAAAGAGAGATCCAAGGTAGGCTTTAAATCTAGGATCGAGCACGGTGGCCAAAATGTAGTGCTCTGATTTCAACAGATTGACCACCCGTGAATCCTTGTTAAGCGAATTAAGGGCTCCATCCACAAGTCCCACATGCCTAGCGGAATCGCTCCGTGTTAGCTCCTCCTTCAATGTCTCCAGCTTCTTCTGCAAAAGCCTGATGAGGGGAATGACCTGACTCAGGCTGGCAGTGTCTGAACTGACTTCACGTGTGGCAAGTTCAAAGGGCATCAGAACCTTGCACAACGTTGAAATCATTCTCCACTGCGCTTGAGACAGGTGCATTCCACCTCCTATATCGTGCTCAATTGTATAGGCTTGAATGGCCTTTTGCTGCTCCTCCAACCTCTGAAGCATATAGAGGGTTGAATTCCACCTCGTTACCACTTCTTGCTTCAGATGATGGCAGGGCAGGTTCAGTAGTTTTTGGTGGTGCTCCAGTCTTCTGTACGTGGTGCCTGTACGCCGAAAGTGTCCCGCAATTCTTCTGGCCACCGACAGCATCTCTTGCACGCCCCTGTCGTTTTTTAAAAAATTCTGCACCACCAAATTCAAGGTATGTGCAAAACATGGGACGTGCTGGAATTTGCCCATATTTAATGCACACACAATATTGCTGGCGTTGTCCGATGCCACAAATCCACAGGAGAGTCCAATTGGGGTAAGCCATTCCGCGATGATCTTCCTCAGTTGCCGTAAGAGGTTTTCAGCTGTGTGCGTATTCTGGAAACCGGTGATACAAAGCGTAGCCTGCCTAGGAAAGAGTTGGCGTTTGCGAGATACTGCTACTGGTGCCGCCGCTGCTGTTCTTGCGGCGGGAGTCCATACATCTACCCAGTGGGCTGTCACAGTCATATAGTCCTGACCCTGCCCTTCTCCACTTGTCCACATGTCCGTGGTTAAGTGGACATTGGGTACAACTGCATTTTTTAGGACACTGGTGAGTCTTTTTCTGACGTCCGTGTACATTCTCGGTATCGCCTGCCTAGAGAAGTGGAACCTAGATGGTATTTGGTAACGGGGGCACACTGCCTCAATAAATTGTCTAGTTCCCTGTGAACTAACGGCGGATACCGGACGCACGTCTAACACCAACATAGTTGTCAAGGCCTCAGTTATCCGCTTTGCAGCAGGATGACTGCTGTGATATTTCATCTTCCTCGCAAAGGACTGTTGAACAGTCAATTGCTTACTGGAAGTAGTACAAGTGGGCTTACGACTTCCCCTCTGGGATGACCATCGACTCCCAGCAGCAACAACAGCAGCGCCAGCAGCAGTAGGCGTTACACGCAAGGATGCATCGGAGGAATCCCAGGCAGGAGAGGAATCATCAGAATTGCCAGTGACATGGCCTGCAGGACTATTGGCATTCCTGGGGAAGGAGGAAATTGACACTGAGGGAGTTGGTGGGGTGGTTTGCGTGAGCTTGGTTACAAGAGGAAGGGATTTACTGGTCAGTGGACTGCTTCCGCTGTCGGCCAAAGTTTTTGAACTTGTCACTGACTTATTATGAATGCGCTGCAGGTGACGTATAAGGGAGGATGTTCCGAGGTGGTTAACGTCCTTACCCCTACTTATTACAGCTTGACAAAGGGAACACACGGCTTGACAAATGTTGTCCGCATTTCTGGTGAAATACTTCCACACCGAAGAGCTGATTTTTTTGGTATTTTCACCAGGCATGTCAACGGCCATATTCCTCCCACGGACAACAGGTGTCTCCCCGGGTGCCTGACTTAAACAAACCACCTCACCATCAGAATCCTCCTGGTCAATTTCCTCCCCAGCGCCAGCAACACCCATATCCTCCTCATCCTGGTGTACTTCAACACTGACATCTTCAATCTGACTATCAGGAACTGGACTGCGGGTGCTCCTTCCAGCACTTGCAGGGGGCGTGCAAATGGTGGAAGGCGCATGCTCTTCACGTCCAGTGTTGGGAAGGTCAGGCATCGCAACCGACACAATTGGACTCTCCTTGTGGATTTGGGATTTCGAAGAACGCACAGTTCTTTGCTGTGCTTTTTCCAGCTTGAGTCTTTTCATTTTTCTAGCGAGAGGCTGAGTGCTTCCATCCTCATGTGAAGCTGAACCACTAGCCATGAACATAGGCCAGGGCCTCAGCCGTTCCTTGCCACTCCGTGTGGTAAATGGCATATTGGCAAGTTTACGCTTCTCCTCCGACAATTTTATTTTAGGTTTTGGAGTCCTTTTTTTACTGATATTTGGTGTTTTGGATTTGACATGCTCTGTACTATGACATTGGGCATCGGCCTTGGCAGACGACGTTGCTGGCATTTCATCGTCTCGGCCATGACTAGTGGCAGCAGCTTCAGCACGAGGTGGAAGTGGATCTTGATCTTTCCCTAATTTTGGAACCTCAACATTTTTGTTCTCCATATTTTAATAGGCACAACTAAAAGGCACCTCAGGTAAACAATGGAGATGGATGGATACTAGTATACAATTATGGATGGACTGCCGAGTGCCGACACAGAGGTAGCTACAGCCGTGGACTACCGTACTGTACTGTGTCTGCTGCTAATATAGACTGGTTGATAATGAGATGTAGTATGTATGTATAAAGAAGAAAGAAAAAAAAACCACGGGTAGGTGGTATACAATTATGGACGGACTGCCGAGTGCCGACACAGAGGTAGCTACAGCCGTGGACTACCGTACTGTACTGTGTCTGCTGCTAATATAGACTGGATGATAATGAGATGTAGTATGTATAAAGAAGAAAAAAAAAACCACGGGTAGGTGGTATACAATTATGGATGGACTGCCGAGTGCCGACACAGAGGTAGCTACAGCCGTGGACTACCGTACTGTACTGTGTCTGCTGCTAATATAGACTGGTTGATAATGAGATGTAGTATGTATGTATAAAGAAGAAAGAAAAAAAAACCACGGGTAGGTGGTATACAATTATGGACGGACTGCCGAGTGCCGACACAGAGGTAGCTACAGCCGTGGACTACCGTACTGTACTGTGTCTGCTGCTAATATAGACTGGATGATAATGAGATGTAGTATGTATAAAGAAGAAAGAAAAAAAAACCACGGGTAGGTGGTATACAATTATGGACGGACTGCCGAGTGCCGACACAGAGGTAGCTACAGCCGTGGACTACCGTACTGTACTGTGTCTGCTGCTAATATAGACTGGTTGATAATGAGATGTCGTATGTATGTATAAAGAAGAAAGAAAAAAAACCACGGGTAGGTGGTATACAATTATGGACGGACTGCCGAGTGCCGACACAGAGGTAGCTACAGCCGTGGACTACCGTACTGTACTGTGTCTGCTGCTAATATAGACTGGATGATAATGAGATGTAGTATGTATAAAGAAGAAAGAAAAAAAAACCACGGGTAGGTGGTATACAATTATGGACGGACTGCCGAGTGCCGACACAGAGGTAGCTACAGCCGTGGACTACCGTACTGTACTGTGTCTGCTGCTAATATAGACTGGATGATAATGAGATGTAGTATGTATAAAGAAGAAAGAAAAAAAACCACGGGTAGGTGGTATACAATTATGGATGGACTGCTGAGTGCCGACACAGAGGTAGCTACAGCCGTGGACAACCGTACTGTACTGTGTCTGCTGCTAATATAGACTGGATGATAATGAGATGTAGTATGTATAAAGAAGAAAAAAAAACCACGGGTAGGTGGTATACAATTATGGATGGACTGCCGAGTGCCGACACAGAGGTAGCTACAGCCGTGGACTACCGTACTGTACTGTGTCTGCTGCTAATATAGACTGGATGATAATGAGATGTAGTATGTACAAAGAAGAAAGAAAAAAAAAACACGGGTAGGTGGTATACAATTATGGACGGACTGCCGAGTGCCGACACAGAGGTAGCTACAGCCGTGGACTACCGTACTGTACTGTGTCTGCTGCTAATATAGACTGGATGATAATGAGATGTAGTATGTATAAAGAAGAAAAAAAAAACCACGGGTAGGTGGTATACAATTATGGATGGACTGCCGAGTGCCGACACAGAGGTAGCTACAGCCGTGGACTACCGTACTGTACTGTGTCTGCTGCTAATATAGACTGGTTGATAATGAGATGTAGTATGTATGTATAAAGAAGAAAGAAAAAAAAACCATGGGTAGGTGGTATACAATTATGGACGGACTGCCGAGTGCCGACACAGAGGTAGCTACAGCCGTGGACTACCGTACTGTACTGTGTCTGCTGCTAATATAGACTGGATGATAATGAGATGTAGTATGTATAAAGAAGAAAGAAAAAAAAACCACGGGTAGGTGGTATACAATTATGGACGGACTGCCGAGTGCCGACACAGAGGTAGCTACAGCCGTGGACTACCGTACTGTACTGTGTCTGCTGCTAATATAGACTGGATGATAATGAGATGTAGTATGTATAAAGAAGAAAGAAAAAAAAACCACGGGTAGGTGGTATACAATTATGGATGGACTGCCGAGTGCCGACACAGAGGTAGCTACAGCCATGGACTACCATACTGTACTGTGTCTGCTGCTAATATAGACTGGATGATAATGAGATGTAGTATGTATAAAGAAGAAGAAAAAAACCACGGGTAGGTGGTATACAATTATGGATGGACTGCCGAGTGCCGACACAGAGGTAGCTACAGCCGTGGACTACCGTACTGTACTGTGTCTGCTGCTAATATAGACTCGATGATAATGAGATGTAGTATGTATAAAGAAGAAAGAAAAAAAAAACCACGGGTAGGTGGTATACAATTATGGATGGACTGCCGAGTGCCGACACAGAGGTAGCTACAGCCGTGAACTACCGTACTGTGTCTGCTGCGACTGGATGATAAATAATGATATAAAAAATATATATATATCACTACTGCAGCCGGACAGGTATATATTATATAATGACGGACCTGCTGGACACTGTCTGTCAGCAGAATGAGTTTTTTATAGAATAAAAAAACACCACACAAGTCACACGACGAGTGTTTAACTTTTTCAGGCAATCACAATATAGTATACTATACTGGTGGTCAGTGTGGTCAGGTCACTGGTCAGTCACACTGGCGGTGGCACTCCTGCAGCAAAAGTGTGCACTGTTTAATTTTAATAATATGTACTCCTGGCTCCTGCTATAACCTATAACTGCTCCCCAGTCTCCCCCACAATTAAGCTGTGTGAGCACAGTCAGATATTATACATAGATGATGCAGCACACTGGGCTGAGCACAGATATGGTATGTGACTGAGTCACTGTGTATCGTTTTTTTCAGGCAGAGAACGGATTATATTAAATAAAACTGCACTGGTGGTCACTGGTCAGTGGTCAGTCACTAGTAAACTTTGCACTCTCTAGTACTCCTAAGCTCCAGTAAATCAAGTGTCTCTGTCTCAATCTCACTCTCTCTCTTCTAATCTAAATGGAGAGGACGCCAGCCACGTCCTCTCCCTATCAATCTCAATGCACGTGTGAAAATGGCGGCGACGCGCGGCTCCTTATATAGAATCCGAGTCTCGCGATAGAATCCGAGCCTCGCGAGAATCCGACAGCGTCATGATGACGTTCGGGCGCGCTCGGGTTAACCGAGCAAGGCGGGAAGATCCGAGTCGCTCGGATCCGTGTAAAAAAAGCTGAAGTTCGGGCGGGTTCGGATTCCGAGGAACCGAACCCGCTCATCTCTAATTATTACACCTACACTCCCCCCCTCCCCAGGACACACATTAATATTACACTTACACTCCCCCCCCTCCCCAGCACACACATTATTACACCTACACTCCTCCCCTCCCCAGCACACACATTAATATTACACTTACCCCCCCCCCTCAACAGCACACACATTAATATTACACTTACACTCCCCCCCCTCCCCAGCATACATATTATTACACCTACACTCCCCCCCTCCCCAGGACACACATTAATATTACACTTACACCCCCCCCCCTCAACAGCACACACATAAATATTACACTTACACTCCCCCCCTCCCCAGCACACACATTATTACACCTACACTCTCCATCCCCCCCCCCCCCAGCACACACATTAATATTACACCTACACTCCCCCCCCCCCCCCCCCCCTTCCCAGCACACACATTAATAGTACACCACTGCCTGTGGTGTGGCTGCTCCTCTACTCACGTCTGCAGGCTCCTCCATCACTGCACAGTGCACACAGGCAAGTGCACCACGTGACTTCCTGGGTTTTAGTGAATCAACGGAGGGGAGGGGAGGGGAGAGAGGGAGTGGGTCTTCACAGTCAGGGGGAGGGAACAGGGATGGACACTGGACAGGGACGCTGCTGTATGTCTCTAGCTTGACTTGCAGCAGGAGGAGCAAGGAGGAGAGGGAAGGGCCCTCGGCTCACACAAAAAATCCTCACAGTGAAGAGCTTTTGCCGGCGCTGCTGCTGCCTGTCAGTGTGTGACAGCACTGCGCATCAGCAAGTCTGCAGAGCGGGGAGCGCCTCTCTTGCCCAGCGCCTCCCTGCTTTGCAGACCTTGCTGAGCGGGTAGCGCCAGGCCTGGCAGCAGCCTTACATAATATAGGGTCAGGTCACAAACTAGCTGCTACAGGCAAGGGAGTATTATAGGTAAGTAATGCATCATTTAAACCCCTTTTACGCCGGCAGCATATAACACGGGTTATCAAATTAACGTGCATAACCTGTGTTGCTGCGCGGTGTAAAAGGGCAGAGTTGGAATAATCCGGGTTGAGTGACCCGGTATTCCAACTCGGGTAGTTTGTGGGGTTGAACACGTGTTCAACCCGGCAAACTGTTCAGTGTAAACGGGAGCCGAATCGCGCGACCCGGCTTCCCGTTTACAGTGTACAAGCGGGCGGTGCTTGGAGATCATGTGACCTCCAAGCGCCGCCCCCGTTGCGCCACCGGCAACATCACCAACCCGGCAATATGCCGGGTTGGTGACTTCAGTTTAAAAGGGGACTGACGCGGGTCGCAGCCGGGTAGCGCCCGTGTCAGGCTCCCGGCTGCGACCCGCACTTTAGGTCTAAAAGCGGTATTATTCCTACACAATTACACAATGGGGGGCAGATGTACTAAGACTATGGGGTCTATTCATGAAGCAGTGAAAAAAGTGGAAAAGTTAACCAGTGGAGAAGTTGCCCATGGTAACCAATCAGCTGCTCTGTATAATCTTATAGTATGCAAATTATAAATGTTACTTCAATGCTGATTGGTTGCCATGGCAACTTCTCCACTGGCTCACTTCTCCACACTTTTCACTGCTTCATGAATACACTCCAATGGAGAGAGAAAGTGGAGAGAGAGAAAGTACCAGCAGGGGCGTAAGTTCATCCCAGTCGCCTGGAGGCAAGTTGGAGTTTTGTGCGCCCCTCTTCTTTTAAAGAAAAAGGGAAAAAGGGAAAACAATTTATATAGATAGTGTTCTCAGCCGGTCTACAGGGACTGGAGCCTGCAGTGAAGTGGCTGGCCTCCAGCTAAGCTGTGTGACTACGGCTGGTGGATCAGGGTCAGACTCACAAGATTCAGCATACAGAATCAGCATTTACCAGTGGATCCCATCTCATACTCCATAAGCAGTGGCAGGTGCACCATCGATTGCTGCAGCTGAGTGGTACCAGGTGGGAGCTGTCCTGTCGTGTTATGCAGATGTTAGCTGGGCTCCCAGGACAGAGCACACTAACTCTGCAGTAGCAGTGAGTGCGTTGCAGAGCTCCATTGGAAGAGCAGCAGTTCCAGGTGCTTCTGTACATGCAGATGCCCCTTCAGGGCTTGGAGCCCGGAGGCAGACGTCTCTATTGCATCTGGGAGTCCTGCCTCTGATCACCAGCCAATCAGCTCTCGGCTGTTATTTTTCAAACACAGACTGTAACTTGGCAGTTAGGAGCTGACTGGCTGGTACTTCATCTCTCTGCCCTCTATCTCATGCAGGTCTTAGTGCATACTATATACCCCACTAGGTGATTCTGAGATACCCGCTCACAGTGTCTTTGGACTCTGCATTACCGGCTAGTGCATCTATAGATAGATTGCACCATTGAAACTTGCACCAGCGCTATGATATATGTAGTTCCTCTGTCTAAGCATGACCTTCTATGTGAGCAGTTGAGCTACCTTCAGCGACATACCTGCAACACAAGACGCAACATCTCCGTGCCACCTCCCTGTTATCTCCCAGTCAATGTTCATGATGTCCTCTTACATTTCTTCTACCATGCGTCTAGATTTGTGCTGCGACTCAAAATTGGGACACATGCGCAGTGTGACTCAGGAGCTCTGTACCATACATGCCGACTAACTGGCTGCCCCCTCCGGGAGGGAACAGACAGGCCGGCACAGCAGGTGGTGTGCGTTGGTGGGGGGGTCTTGCATAGGTGGGCTGTACAGGTGCGTGATGGAGTGCTCATATCATTGTGGACCTGTCCCTGCCATAAAATGCTGAGATTAAAAAACATTGTAAAGTAGGGACTGTAGCTACAATGATGTGATTCAGTCCCGGACTGCCCACTTTACTCAGGAAGTGGATGGTGCCAGACACTTCTGAGATTTAGGAGCCTCCTGGCCGTATCAGATAAGTGCTGTAGACAAGTATGCTCTGTACGCATTGCATATAATCATTATTGTATTTTATGCTCTTAGACTTTAATAATTCATTGTTCATGGTTAAATCATCTTATTTTACTATTATTGCTTTATACCCCAACTACACCACACCATCGCCCCAGTTCTATTTACAGACTAGAAGTTTTGCAGAGTTTGCAAAATCCAATAGCGTGTGCGTGCCATTCGGTGTGTATGGTGAGGTGAACGCTTTGTTCATCTCTAGTCTACTTATTGTAAAATGTGCGTTCAGTCCTCTGCTGAAGGAATAACATGATTCTCTGTCATGCTTTCAATCATTTTGTATTTGAGAAACAATGGAGGAGTGTATTACTTCACTGATGAACAAAAAAATGTTTTTATGTGGTGCCTGGAATTTTGGGCCTGATTCTGGGTATTTGTGTGCTGCTGATTCCGAAAATCCATTTGGTTCTATGAGCTCTAGTTTTTGAGATATTGTTGACGTCATTACCTATTGTTCTTATGATTACTTTATATATACTTATGATTTTTTGATGTTCTGTTGATGTTTGCGTGTGTACTTTACATGGTCAGACTTTTCTTGGGAACTATAAGGCCGCTAACTATACTGAACTCATGGAGAACATGATCACTTCTTTCCATACACTTCGTGGTAACATGAGCATCAAAGTGCATTATCTCCACAGTCTTTTGGATCGATTTCCACATTGTCTTCATGATGTGAGCGACGAACAGTGTGAGAAATTTCACCAGGAAATAAGGACCATGGAAAAAAGGTGCCGTGGACGATGGGATACGCCTGTGAGGTTGGACTACTGTTGGAGCATCCACTGTGAATGTTCAAGAACATCTCATTGCAGGAAATCACAGAAACGCGGTTTAGGCAACATATCTCAATGCAGAAACTTTTGTTTTAGACTTCTTGGGATTGAGCTTCGTACCTTCATTTGATTGACATTCATTACATGTATAATACAATATGTATAAATGTATACATTTGTACGGATATACTGTTTGTCATATCTTGATAAGCAGACCCAATGGACAAAAAATAATGTCATTTTCAGACTCTATGGGGTATATTTAGTAAGGTCCCGAATTTGACCGAGATGGTGTTTTTTCTTCAAAGTGTCATCTCGGGAATTTACTAAACTCAAATCACGGCAGTGATGAGGAAATTCGTATTTTTTTGGAAGTCCATGAAAAAAAATACGAATGAATACACCATCGGTCAAATACACCTGCAAATTGGTAGAACTCGGTAATTTACTAAAAAGTGTAATTCACAAACACTGCCGGCAATAGCCAAACACTGCCGTGAAAAAATACAAATCGTAAGAAAGTGCTAAAATAAAACAGACCTGCTTTTTTTTACCGTGTTCTGATATGCATGCACGGATCCATGAGATCCGTGCATGTTTATCAGTGGGAAGGGGTGGGAAAGTGTTAATTTAAAAAAAAAAAAATGCGTGGGGTCCCAAGCAAAACCAGCCTCGGCTCTTTGAGCCGGTCCTGGTTGAAAAAATATGGGGGGGAAAAGTGACAGGGGTTCCCCCATATTTAATCAACCAGCACCGGGCTCTGCGCCTGGTCCTGGTTCCAAAAATATGGGGGACAAAAAGCGTAGGGGTCCCCCGTATTTCAGAAACCAGCACCGGGCTCCACTAGCCAGATACATAATGCCACAGCCAGGGGACACTTTTATATTGGTCCCTGCGGCCCTGGCATTACATACCCAACTAGTCACCCCTGGCCGGGGTACCCTGGAGGAGTGGGACCCCTTCAATCAAGGCCCCCCCCCCCTCCAGCCACCCAAGGGCCAGGGGTGAAGCCCGAGGCTGTCCCCCCCATCCAAGGGTGGCGGATGGGGGGCTGATAGCCTTTTTGACAAAATTTTAATATTGTTTTTAGTAGCAGTACTACAAGTCCCAGCAAGCCTCCCCCGCAAGCTGGTACTTGGAGAACCACAAGTACCAGCATGCAGGGGAAAACCGGGCCCGCTGGTACCTGTAGTACTACTACTAAAAAAGTACCCCAATAAAAACAGGACACACACACCTTGAAAGTAAAAGTTTATTACATACATCCACACCTCCATACATACATACTTACCTATGTTCACACGAGGGTCGGTCCTGTTCTCCATGTAGAATCCATGGGGTACCTGTTGGGTAAATTATACTCACATAATCCAGTGTTGTTTGGTCCTCTTCTGTTCTATTTGTAATCCACGAACTTGGCAAAATAACAAAGCGAACACCCGACCACGCACTGAAAGGGGCCCCATGTTTTCACATGGGACCCCTTTCCCCGACTGCCAGGAACCCCCCCTGACTTCTGTCTAAGAGGGTTCCTTCAGCCAATCAGGAAGCGCCACGTCGTGGCACCCTCCTGATTGGCTGTGTGCTCCTGAAGTGTCTGTCAGGCAGCACACGGCAGTGATACAATGTAGCGCCTATGCGCTCCATTGTAACCAATGGTGGGAATTTTGCGGTCAGCGGTGAGGTTACTTTCGGTCAACCGCTGGCCACAAAGTTCCCACCATTGGTTACAATGGAGCGCATAGGCGCTACATTGTATCACTGCCGTGTGCTGCCTGACAGACACTTCAGGAGCACACAGCCAATCAGGAGGGTGCCACGACGTGGTGCTTCCTGATTGGCTGAAGGAACCCTCTTAGACAGAAGTCAGGGGGGGGTTCCTGGCAGTCGGGGAAAGGGGTCCCATGTGAAAACATGGGGCCCCTTTCAGTGCGTGGTCGGGTGTTCGTTTTGTTATTTTGCCAAGTTCGTGGATTACAAATAGAACAGAAGAGGACCAAACAACACTGGATTATGTGAGTATAATTTACCCAACAGGTACCCCATGGATTCTACATGGAGAAGAGGACCGACCCTCGTGTGAACATAGGTAAGTATGTATGTATGGAGGTGTGGATGTATGTAATAAACTTATACTTTCAAGGTGTGTGTGTCCTGTTTTTATTGGGGTATTTTTTTAGTAGTAGTACTACAGGTACCAGTGGGCCCGGTTTTCCTCCGCATGCTGGTACTTGTGGTTCTCCAAGTACTAGCTTGCGGGGGAGGCTTGCTGTGACTTGTAGTACTGCTACTAAAAACAATATTCAACACTTGTCAAAAAGGCTATCAGCCCACCATCCGCCGCCCTTGGATGGGGGGGACAGCCTCGGGCTTCACCCCTGGCTCTTGGGTGGCTGGAGGGGGGGGACCCCTTGATTGAAGGGGTCCCCACTCCTCCAGGCTACCCCGGCCAGGGGTGACTAGTTGGGTATGTAATGCCAGGGCCGCAGGGACCTATATAAAAGTGTCCCCCGGCTGTGGCATTATGTACCTGGCTAGTGGAGCCCGGTGCTGGTTTTAAAAATACGGGGGACCCCTACGCTTTTTGTCCCCCGTATTTTTGGAACCAGGACCAGGCGCAGAGCCCGGTGCTGGTTGATTAAATATGGGGGAACCCCTGTCACTTTTTTCCCCATATTTTTTCAACCAGGACCGGCTCAAAGAGCCCAAGGCTGGTTTTGCTTAGGAGGGGGGACCCCACGCATTTTTTATAATAATTTTTTACAATGTTTTACTTTTTACGAAAGGTGCACATTGAAGCCCGGCACGGATCTCACAGATTCGGCCGAGATTCATTGTGTTAAAGTCGGCAGTGTTTTACAATTCACTCCCGTAAAACACTGCCAAAAAATACGAATGACATCGAATTCGGAAAATACGAAAATGCAGAATACGACAGCTTAGTAAATTAGTCGTAATAAATTCAAAAAGTTGCAAATTTACACTTTCGATGTCATTCGTGTTTGAACTTTAACCTCATTCGGGAAAATACGAATTTTAGTAAATATACCCCTATGACCCCAAAATACCTTGAAAAGTATCTAACATTTCCGTCACCAAAAGTTGTATTCCCCAGTGTTCTATATTCATTTTACAAATCATTCAGTACATTGTGAGCAGCCTACTCATCAAGTTTCCACATGAACTACTACAGAATCCTCCACCTACGTAATTGGCAGACACTTCATTCACATGCTATTGCTCAAACCAAAAAATGTATTTCTGCCTGTCTCACTAAATGCATTAATATTACTATGCAGCAGATGGCTGTAGAGTTTGGTGGAACTGGGTAATGCAAGGGTCCTGGCGCTCTGTGCTCAATGCTCCTCAATCTCTGAGTCTACATGCAGCGGCGTCTGTGTCCGTGTCTTTTGCTGGTTGCACGTCTGCAACTTTATGCAAATTCTAACACAAGTCCCTAACTGGTGTACAGTCTGAATAAGCAAGGACTAGGACACCCACTTTGTGCGTCTTTTAGATGCTCAAATAATCCTTGTTGCCCGCTACAATAGATGGACCTCTATCTTGTAACACCTAGCTTGTATCTGCCTATTGTTGAGTGAGCAACACCACTTGCTCCCTGTCTCGGTGGGTCCCGGCTGCCTCCACTGACTCTGTGGTCCACAGTTGCTGCCCCAGCATTCTGTTTAGGGCTGATGAACCTGCTGCTGCAAAGGACTTCACAGGCCTCTGGATCCTGCGCTGTTCCCAGTTTCTGGTCACCTCCACAACACCTCATGCTGCTGCATTCACAGCTCTACTCCCTTCTCCACCAGAAGCTTGTGAACAATTGCGCCAAACATGGCTGCCTCACCTGGTATGCTCTTGGATGGAATGAAAAATACTTGGACCCAATGGTTATGTTGGGACCCTACTCCTAACATTAGGTTTATGCAACCAACCTGTTTTGTGTAATTTCTTCTACGCGTTGCTTATTCCACCAAGGGTAATATAAATAGTGCACCAAAGATGGCTGCTCCTGTGGAAGTTGTACCCAAAATGTCTGCACCAACCCTGCATTATACCTATTGTGCTCTCTAGATTTGTTTGTTTGTTTCTTAATTATTTCTGTGTGGTTTTCCTACTTGCTGTAATACTAAATCCTTTGTATTATGTAATATGTTTTTAATGTCTGTGAAGCGACTTTGAGTCCTGCTGGAGAAACGCGTTATATAAATAAAATTATTATTACTATTATTATTATAATATCTATGATATGATTATTGTTATGTACTAACCTGATGTTTTTAGAAGTCTGATTTACACAATTTACATTATTTCACCACTACTTACCACTTCTGATGACTAGCATCCAGTCACCATCACAACAATGAAGAACACACACTGGGAACAGAAACGGCACTTTCAAGGGTACACAAACCAAACGGCACTTCCGGCTCACAGTGGGGTCATCGGGAGGAAAACTTGATCAGTACCATGTGAAAGGTAATACCAGGGAGCACTGGTCCATACCGCTCTGAGGAAGCATTTGACATAACTTGAATTGCGTGGGAACTTCTCCACCTGAAATATGCCTTCAGTTGAACCTCTACCTGTGACTGGGATAAATTAAGAGCATGAGGATTCTGAACCTTCCATCTTTAATAACACCACCGCTCCCCCACAGATTGGTTCCAGTACAGTTTCATTGCTTTCTTTTTTTATTCCGTCTTATAGGTTTGAATTTTGAAAACCACATGTAATTTTAATAAAAAGCCTTTTTGGAGGTAAACTACAGTACAACTTCCTTCTATGATTTTGAAACCATTGAGTACTCGTCAGGGTGATGGACATCTTCCACAAGAGAGATTTTGATTTATACTGCGCTTTGAAGCTGTACTGTTTGTAAACACGTTACATATGGATTTATCATACCCTGAATACCTCTTCCTCCTCTATACATATAATAAAACTAGAAGGGTTGTGTCTGTATATAGAATTTTTTTATGAGAAATATGCTTCTAGAGACTGTCTATGAAATATGGAGATGGTTACCAATTAACCTCACTGCTTATCTGCCACACGAATCCTTATTGCCTTTCTCCCATCCAGTAAACTATCTCATGTCGGATAGGGGTCCGAGGTCATCGGCATGTTGTCTCTCCCGGGAGACGCTGTGGGACAGGGGAGCCGGTAGGAGGCGGAGTGCATGGGCAGACAGCTGCAGTGCTGCCCACTATAATGTATGTAGCTGCGGTGTGCTCACAGAGAAGGCACGCTGTGGTTATATATGTTACAGCAGGCAGCGCTGCAGCTGACGGGTGGATACGTTCACAGGTGGCAGGTGGATGCGGGTGCAGCTGCCGGCCAGCTCTCCAACAGGGCATATGTGTGCTGTGTGCTGAGCACTGTCTGCATCACCCTAGTTATGGCCCTGCTGTTAATTACCGTTCCACACATCTGTAGACAGCCCTTGTATAAAGTTTTGTCCTATCCTATTGCTGTTAATTACCTATGCCTAAAACTATATACACACTATACAATTATTGGGACAATTCGCCATCAGCATTTTGGCATTTTGACATTAAAATGGTCAAATAATGGAGAGAAATGCTAGGCTTTGATTATCCAATGGGTGGTCAAATGCAAATTCAGTGTGGTGTGGTGGAAAATCGGTAACAAAAAACCCCAAAACCTTAGTGTGTGCGGCCAATGGTGGGCCCTTCCAGTTGCTAGATAACCACGACGATTGTCAGTTCATGGGTCGACCACTAATTGGTGATGACAACGTCACTCAAGACTGGTGAAGGTAGATGCACTGTAGGTGCTACCTGTTATACCCCTTTCACACTGACAAATATTTCCCGGGTTATTGCATATGAACGCGCATCAACCCGGGAATCTGCTCAGTGTGAAAGGGTGCTGCAAGAATATCCTGGGTCGAGTGTCCCGGCATTTCATCGTAGGTCTCGACCTGGGTTGAATCCGGACTTGTCCCGGGATGCGGTGCAGTGTGAACGGGTAAGCCGGGGGTCAAGGAGACCCAGCACCCGTTCTCTGCATAGAAGGAGGTGGCACTTGGAGATGATAATCTCCAAGCACCACCTCCAATAGCGTCAGCGGTGACGTCACCAACCTGGCAATATACTGGGTCAGGCCGCAAGTCGGAAAGGGGTCTCAAGCCGGGTCGCACCTGGGAAACACCCGTGTACATATTCTCGGGTGCGACCCGACTATGTCAGTCTGAAAGGAGTATAAATGTATTTACTGTCTCTATGTCACACTTCTGGGTCCTATCTGCCCAGGGATTACATACTCAATATATTCAAAGTAACCATTACATAACTCTCTGCCCGGCCCATCTCTTCCAAGTCACACCCAACGTCTCCTTGTGATACTAATCTAGTACCAGGAGTAATTATGTACAAGTCACATATGACACTATAATATGTATGACCATTTATTATTTTAGCGTTTTCTCAGAAATAAAAACAGTGATCAGCAAAACAGTCTCAGTATTTACACAACATGATTAATTTCCTGATGACATTAATATGTAATGAAGCCAATGTTGCATGTTCTCTCAATCCATGTGCATCACACAGCTTGTTCCGGCTCATTTTCTGCATCCAGATGGCTCCTATCCCTCAACTTTCACGCTCAGAGAAATGTGACTAATATCCTACTTTATTAAATATATGTAAAAGCCAAGTCTGCTCCGCCTTACAATAATATCCCACACACACATACAGTATAGTGCAGGCGTAAATGCAATTCCATGCCTGAGGAACAGGCAGAATATACGTGTAAAACATCAAGGGATCTGCCACAGTTTTAATGCACTATAATCCAGGATAGTCTATTACAAGAGTATAAGTAGACTAGTATTTTAACCACCATCTGCCGGGTCGAGAGCATAGTTAATCCATTTTTTATTTTTACAGCAATGTATACTTGTTTTTGAATAAATAATTATAAAGTCTTTGCTTTATCATATTTTGTTTATAACTATTTTAAAGTGAAATTTTCAGTGCATGATCTAATATTTCTGTGAAAAAGTGATCTTGAAGAAGTAATTGATTGTTAAAGTTAGACTTTTAATTAAACTATGCCTTCTTTCTAAGTACCCCTTACTTATAGCTTCTTCGGAGTGTTTTGTTTTCTGTTTCTTAAGAGTCCATTATTCCTGTTTATTATGATTACACGTAAACCAATCAGATTCTGTCATTTTTCTAGCACAGTCTATAAAATGACTGTTAAGGTCCATACACACAGGGGGTGATTTTGAGCTCAGAGTAGCTCACTTTTGGCATTTTGAGCTACTTTGAGCTCAAACTCGTCCTGTGTGTATGGGCTAGCGATGAGCGGTGAGTGCTGATGGCAATGGACAGTGCAGTTGGTGATCTGTGGCAACGGACAGTGCAGTTGGTGATCTGTGTTAACGGACAGCCGCCGCCGTCCGTCGGACTGTTTGTACAGCCGAGTGAAGCACTTTCCACAATCTCCTACTGTGGAAAGTGTTTAAACCCCCCCTTCACCCATGGACATCGCTTGCACAGGGAAAATAGCTCCGTGTATAAGGACGGAGCTATTTTCCTGCCAGCAATGTCTACGATCATCGCTGTGCATGCACGCTGGGCAAAAACGCCCAGTGTGTACTGTATGCACCTTTAGAAGCTGGGTTGTGTTTTTCTCTTCACTTTATCTCTCTCCAAAATGTGATAAATCACTCTCACTGTCTTCTTCATCCATCTCACTCCCTTCTTCTCTGCAGCACCTCACAGTAACTTTCTTAAACTAGCTTCCTGCACAACACCGTCATCCTTTTCTTTTGTTATTATACCTCCAGCAAGGTATATTGAAATTTGACAGCTGTCAATATGAACAGCAGCGTCTCTGCCTACTCAGTCCATATCTGTCCATTGCCACAGATCACCAACTGCACTGTCCATTGCCACAGATCACCAACTGCACTGTCCGTGGCCACAGATCACCAACTGCACTGTCCGTTGCCACAGATCACCAACTGCACTGTCCATTGCCACAGATCACCAACTGCACTGTCCGTTGCCACAGATCACCAACTGCACTGTCCGTGGCCACAGATCACCAACTGCACTGTCCGTGGCCACAGATCACCAACTGCACTGTCCATTGCCACAGATCACCAACTGCACTGTCCGTTGCCACAGATCACCAACTGCACTGTCCGTGGCCACAGATCACCAACTGCACTGTCCGTTGCCACAGATCACCAACTGCACTGTCCATTGCCACAGATCACCAACTGCACTGTCCGTTGCCACAGATCACCAACTGCACTGTCCATTGCCACAGATCACCAACTGCACTGTCCATTGCCACAGATCACCAACTGCACTGTCCATTGCCACAGATCACAAACTGCATTGTCCGTTGCCACAGATCACCAACTGCACTGTCCATTGCCACAGATCACCAACTGCACTGTCCGTTGCCACAGATCACCAACTGCACTGTCCATTGCCACAGATCACCAACTGCACTGTCCGTTGCCACAGATCACCAACTGCACTGTCCGTTGCCACAGATCACCAACTGCACTGTCCGTGGCCACAGATCACCAACTGCACTGTCCGTGGCCACAGATCACCAACTGCACTGTCCATTGCCAAAGATCACCAATAGTATTTTTTGAACAGTGCAACCAATGGGATGCTGTGATGTTTGCCATAATGATGATCGTGCACAAGTGGGTGCACATCAGGGCGTGGCAACATGTACCGTAGATGCACGTCACCACAATGGGCGCATTGTGCATTCCTACCAATATCGGATCTGCTGAAAAAAGGCCATGACAGGTCTGTAGGTAGTGGGGGCATCCTGACTGTGAAGACCTGCAGTGATAGTCACGGGGTGAGGAAGTGAGGGCATGCCTACATTTTGCTCTCACTGTTGACCTTCATTCATTTCCTCCATGATTACCTCTTTTTCCTCACTCTCCCATGGGGTATATATACTTTTCAAAGCTGCCCCCTTATTCTGAGGTTGCTGGATTTAAAGGGCCGATAATTAGAAATACAAAACACAACTGACTTTTGTCTTTAATAAAAGTTCTCTTTTAAATCCTGTGACCATAGTAGCCAAAGACATGATGGGTTTGAAATGTCATAATAGAAACTGTTTTATCTCCGGAGATACTTAGACATATTATAGACTGTATAAAAAATGTAATGCTCCTCTATATCCATTTGAATGTTACTTAATAAAAATGCAACAGATAAAATATGTGTCAATACAAAACACACAATGTTGCCACCATTATCCTCATATATATTTGTAAGAAATATTAGATATATACTGTCCACACAATGATGGTATTATACTTGCATAGTAAATAGTCCCCAACAATCAATACACATGCAGGGGTCAAGCGAAAGGACCGGGTAGGCTGCAAGGCACTGTTGGATCCCCCGGCTTGCTCAGTCCCACAGGCCCCTTTACTCACAGTTTATAATGGAGACAGCAGCAAATGAGTATGTGAGAGATCGGGCCCATCCACTATAGATATGTGGCGGCCCGGCTGGCTCAGAAATTCCTCACTGGCAGCAAGATGGTTAATGTTGGTACAGTGATCTGCTCGCAGCTGCTGATGCACTCCTTGTGGTTTTCCATGTCAGATGCCAGTGAGCGAGGACAATATGTGATCCCGGACTTGGTGCTGGTTATAAATGGCTGGAAATAATAAACAGCTGGCACAGTGCGTGTGGCAAAATGATAGTAACCAAATGGTGGCAAACAAGAAAGGAATCCTGTCTCTTCAACCGGTTGCTCCACACTGAAGGGTGGCTTTCTGAAGAAGCAAGGCTTGCGTCGAGAAAGCCACCCTTCAGTGTGGAGAAACTGGTTGAAGAGACAGGATTCCTTGTTTGTTTGCCACCATTTGGTTACCATCCTTTTCAATGTATCAACATTTACCATCTTGCTGTCAGTGTGGAGATTCTGAGCCAGCTGGGCCGCCACATATCTACAGTGGACAGGCCCGATCTCTCCCTTACAAATTTGCCCCTGTCATCTTTATAAACTGTGAATAAAGGGGCCTGTGGGACTGAGCCAGCCGGGGGATCCAACAGTGCCTTGCAGCCTACCCGGTCCTTTCGCCATAGCCAGATTAAGGGGGTAGGGTGGGGATGTAGGGCATATTGTCCCCTGGGCCCCCGTTTGTCAGGAGGCCCCCTGGCCGGAGCACCGTGACATCACTAACTCTCCTTCTTGTGCAGTAGCAGAACCAGGCAGCAAGAATGTGAGCAGGACAGTATGCAGTGCAGGCAGAGACACAGGAGCATCAGGTTTCATGAGCTACCGATGGAACTTCCCTACCAGAGGAGAGCTAAAAGGGGGAGAGAGCTGTAAGTGACCAAGGGATCCCAGCTTCTCCTTCTCCCCACCTGGATCCTTTGTAACCTGTTATGTAATGAGAGCATTTGGGTCTACAGAGAGACACACAGAGCGTCCTCCTGATTCCTGTCCCAGTGTGTATGTAGTACAAAGGCTGCTGCTATTCTACATGTGACACCATAGATGATAGATTTTATTTTTCTATGTTTATTTTAAGATTGTTTAAGTTGTTTTTGTTCCACTACAAGAAAACTGTATAAAGTAGTTGTCTCTCAAATAGGTGAACCTATAAACAGTACCCAGCCATTATTAAACTATTAGTTTAAATCTAATATATACCATTGATTGAAATTTCATATAAACAATCCATACCTCACAACAGGAACCATTACAGAAGGGACAAAATGCTCTCTACCTGGACTTCCCTCTTAATTTATGATTTCAATCACCTGTGTTGAAACACCTTTCTTATAAATGAAATAGTTCAACACAGGTGACACTAATCATATATTAAGAGGGAAGTCCAGGTAGAGAGCATTTTTTCCATCTTGGAATGGGTCATGTTGGGAGGTATGCACAATCTAATATACACCCCTCCCCCTTCCACCAGGACACCCTTGTTTTAAGTGCCCCAGGCAACCCTAAGGCTTAATCCGGCCCTGTCTTTTGCTTAACCCCCGCATGTGAACTGATCCTTGGAGATTATTTATTTGCAAGCATAACACCATCATTGTGTGGACATTATATATCTAATATTTCTTACAAAGATATATGAGGATAATGGTGGCAACATTGTGTGTTTTGTATTGACACATATTTTATCTGTTACATTTTTATTGAGTAACATTCAAATGGGTATAAGAGAAGCATTACATTTTTTTATACAGTCTAAAATATGTCTCCGGAGATAAAACAGTTTTTATTGTGTCATTTCAATAAATTGTTTTGTATTATACATTCGTGTTGTCAGACTCTTAAGTTGCCTTTGCGCCATTGGGGTTTTTTTCTTTTGTATTTCAAATTTTGAGGAAGGCATACCTCATACCTTGCAGCAGGCAACTTGTTTACTCAAGTGCTTCTGCTACTTCGTCTGGTTTTGAAATGTGACATATAGCAAATTTTCCCCCAGGACTTCACTCATGCAGCAAATCACTGTGTTAATATCAAGTGACATTTCATATGTTCATCTCTTTTTATGTACATGTGACCCATATTAACCATGATTATTGATAAATAGTTACTGATTTATACTTACCGATACGTGATTGTGATATCTTCATCCATACGAATATGCTCCATGATAATAAAGCAACATTGGGTGTAGTTCATTCAGCCTAATAGTTATATTATTATTATTAGCCTTTATTTATATGGCACCAAAAGAGTTCTGCAGCGCCCAATTACAGCGTACATGTGCACATAATCAAAACAGGAAAACAGTGACTTACAGTTGAAGATAATAAAGGACAAGTACAGGGTAACTAAGCATAACTACACCAGTAAACGACATAGAGATTAGTTCCAAAGTGGCCAAAAAACTGCAGGATTTGGGCAGTTGAGGATTATTAAAGTAAGAAAAGGATAAGCACATGAGGGAAGAGGGCCCTACTCGTAAGAGCTTACATTCTAAGAGGAGGGCTAGACAGACAGGGGTGACACAGATGGGGTAGACCGAGCGTGGGACAGAGGGTTAGGGTGAGATTTGGCTGGGTTTGGTAAAGAAATGGGTTTTAAGAGCCCGTTTGAAGTTTTGTAGAGAGGTGGAGTCTGAGGGGGAGAGGTTAAGAATTCCAGAGAAAGGGAGCAGCACATGAAAAATCTTGGAGATAGGAGTGGGAGGAAGTAATCAGAAGACAGGAGAGTCGGTGTGCATTAGCAGAGCAAAGAGGACTGGTGGGAGGGTAAAGGGAGATAAGGTCAGAGATGTAGATGGGAGAGGAGTGGGTGAGTGCTTTGTAAGTGAGTGTGAGAAGTTTGAATTGGATTCTGAAAGGGAAGGGAAGCCAGTGAAGGGCTTGTAGTAGAGGGGAGGTGGACGTAGTGTGTTTGGTGAGGAAGATGAGCCGGGCAGCAGCATTGAGGATAGATTGGAGTGGAGAGAGGTAATTGTCAGGGAGACCAGTTAGGATGAGATTACAGTAGTCCAGTCTGGAAATAATCAGTGAGTGAATAATGATCTTAGTGGCATCCTGGGTGAGAAAAGGTCTGATCCTGGAAATGTTTTTGAGATGAAAATGACAGGTTTGTGAGAGGTGCTGAATGTGTGGTTTGAAGGAGAGGGAGGAGTCAAGGATTACACCAAGACAGCGTACTTGGGGGCTAGAGGAGATAGTCATGCCATCAATGGATAATGAGATTGTGGGAGGTGAGGTTGTGCGGGAGGGTGGGAAGATAATCAGCTCAGTCTTAGACATGTTGAGATTAAGAAAGCGCTGGGACATCCAGGAAGAGATAGCAGAAAGACAGTTGGAGGTACGAATGAGGAGAGCGGGGGAGAGATCAGGGGAGGAGAGGTAGATTGGAGTGTCATCAGCATAGAGGTGGTATTGGAAGTTAAAAGAACTAATGAGTTCACCTAGAGAGGACGTATAGAGAGAGAAAAGGAGAGGACCAAGAACAGAGCCTTGGGGACACCAACAGTTAGTGAAATTTGGGGGAAGGTAGCATCATGAGAGGAGACAGAGCAGGAACTATTAGAGAGGTAGGAGGACAGCCAGGTGAGGGCAGTATCACGCAGGCCAAGAGAGTGAAGGATTTGCAGAAGGAGAGGGTGGTCCACAGTGTCAAAAGCAGCAGAGAGGTCAAGTAGAATAAGCAGAGAGTAGTGGCCCTTAGATTTGGCTGCATGGAGGTGATTGCAGACTTTTGCGAGGGCAGTTTCAGTGGAGTGGAGAGAACGGAAACCAGACTGGAATGGGTCAAGCAGTGAGTGAGAGGAAAGAAAGGCAGTGAGGCGATTATAGACAATATGCTCAAGAAGTTTGGAGGCAAAAGGGAGGAGAGAGATGGGTCGATAGTTGGAGAGAGCGTTTGGATCAAGGGTAGATTTTTTTAAGAATAGGGGAGACAAGAGCATGCTTGAAGGCAGAGGGGACAGTGCCTGATGAGAGGCAGAGATTGAGAAGGTGAGCAAGATGGGAACAGGCAGAAGTAGAGAGGTAGCGGAGGAGGTGGTAGGGGATAGGGTGAAATGTGGAGGTTGTGGGGGTGGAGGAACAGATGAGAGCCATGACTTCCTTGCTAGATACATGGGAGAAAGATGTCAGAGTTGGTGAGAGGAAAGGAGAGGGGTGGCAAGGGAAAGGTGGTGGCTGGTTGCTGGTCTGGTGGGATGTGATGTCCTGACGTATGGAGTCAATCTTGGATGTGAAATAAGTGGCAAAGTCAAGCACAGACAATGAGGAAGGGAGAGGAGGTGGTGGTGTACAGAGGAGGGAGTTAACAGTGGCAAAGAGGCACCGGGGGTTGGAAGACTGGGTAGATATGAGGATTTTGAAGTATGATTGTTTAGCGAGGGACTATATAGACTATATCTGGCATAATGTGCACATGAATAATACTTACCAGTATAATTCGAATTAACTGAGTATAATAAAGTGGTATATTAAGGAAAATGGTATTTATAATCTTCTACAAATACACAATTTATAATATCAATTTTATGTATGAGGAGTATTAGAACAAACATATGGCTGTTGCTGCTTCATAGATACCAAGGGTATCTTGAATAAATGGATTGACTTACCGTTGTAAACCTATTCCTCAGTATCAAAACATCACCCTATTCCATTTATACAGAGAGATATATGAATCTAATTGTAAATTAATATAGCAGATAGGTAGCAGGCCTTGTTTTTATTGTTATTTTAAGCACTTGACTCACTGGGCGGTATTCAAATGATATATCATGCCCAATCTCCTTTCCAAAGTGATCCCCGTTATCGTTTATACAGTAATGCACCCATAGTAATCAGGTTTAGCTGTGTAAAGGGTTGGGCGCCCGTCAGCAGAAACAGAACGGGTGTGGAAGGGGGTGAAAAGAATTGAATACCACCCACTATGTGTGTTATATGTATGTATGTATGTCTAATTTTATTTTCTTTATTTCATGGTCGGACATTTTTATCAATCCTAATAAAGGTTATAGCTTAACTATATTTATTTGCGCCAACAAAGAGACATTCTTACTTCTTTTTCTCTTGTGGTCAGTAATCTTGTCTCTGGCAGCACTCCCGACAACCTATTGATTTATACTCAATCTCTGAATGGTTATTAACTGGGGTTATTCTCAGTGATAAATACATATCTTTATCTAACTGTTAGGGTCTCCTGCCCTGTGCTGCCACATCGTCATGGCAACCGGGAGACAAGTGCTAGCAGAGTAACCTGAGCGCAGCTGATACTCCGGTTCGGGTCTTTTGCTGTGCAGTGGTTACAGGCTCTGTGCACGGTAGGGGATCCGGTGCTGGTTTTTGTGCTCACAGTCTGTGAGGTCTGAGTGGGGCGTGGACAGCACCTGCTTTATAAGGCCTCTTCTTAGGGTAAGCAGATGCTGCTGAATCTTTGTTGGTTAGTCAGTTCCTGAAAGTTAGCCAGTACTGTGTAGCTTTGTATTTGTTTGTTGCTTACTGCAAATAGGCCTGGGGATTTGGTATTACACTCTGCCAATCCAGACCTAGCAGTAAGACTGGAGTCAGTCGTTTAGCTTGCTGGGGTTCTGTTACTACTCTGTGAACTTAGCAAGTTTGCGGCTGTATTCTAAGACTTGCCTGTCTAATCCTGTCTCACTGTGCTAGGTGTCAGGGGTCAGTTTAGTGGCAGTAAGCTGAACCTGTGCACTGCAAGTGAGAATTAGGATTGTGGAGACTCTCCTTGTGTCTATCATTCCATCTCTGACCAAGGAGTTTACTGCCACACCCGTTGGTAACCCTTTAGGGTTTTGCTGTTGCCCTTAGCAACAGCATTTCGGGTTCTCTACGTATTAAAACACAACATCTTGCTTTTCTCATCTGAGCATTACTAATACAAGGGAGACACCCAGTTCCTTAGCCTCTGGGCTTCTCTGTTCACTTTGTGTGTATTTTGTTACCCTATCACCTTCTGTGTACGTTATGTCATATTCCCCAGTCTGTCTGTGAGTCCATTTGTTTTGCATAACAGTTCAAACACCAGTACATTCCTGCAGGCACTGGTGTGCATAACATATTCAGCAGCCTAATACTCCTGTTGAAATTTTGTGGGAATATGGAGCATACCCCTCAAAATACGTTGCAACAGGTGGTCGATCAGGTGCAGGTCCTGACTCGACAATTTAATGATTTGTCCATTAAAATGCACACCTCCCAGGCTGCTGGCGGAGCTCCCGCAGCAGCAGCACCTGCAGGGGTTAAGGAGCCGAAAGTAAATCTCCCGGATCGTTTTTCTGGAGATCGCTCGCAGTTCTTTTGTTTCAAGGAGAGCTGCAAGCTATACTTCCGGCTTAGGCCTCAGTCTTCTGGGTCGGAGATTCAGCGGGTGGGCATAGTGATTTCCTTGCTACAAGGAGACCCACAGGTCTGGGCATATGGGTTGCAGCCTGACTGTCCGTCGCTTAAAAGTGTTGATGCTTTTTTTACGGCACTGGGCATGTTGTATGATGACCCTGACAAGACGGCCTCAGCCGAGGCTCAGATTTCGATCTTTAAGCAAGGGCGAAGGCCAGTTGAGGTTTACTGTACGGAGTTTCGGAGGTTGGCCCATGATACCCAGTGGAATGACCCAGCCCTGAGACACCAGTACCGAAGAGGTCTTTCTAACCAGATAAAGGACCAACTGGTACAATATCCCTTGCCTGATAGCTTGGATCAGCTCATGCAGTTATCCATCCGGGTGGATAGACGGCTGAGAGAGCGTAGGCTTGAAAGGGAGACTGAGATTTCCTTCCTTCCCAAGGGAACCTCAGACTCTGAGGAATTTTCCGAGGAGCCTATGCAGATTGGGGCTACCCGCCTCTCCTCGCGTGAGAAGACGCGGAGGAGACAGCAGGGGTTGTGTTTGTACTGTGGGAATAAAGGTCATGTGGTAGTATCATGCCCAGAAAAGCCGGAAAACTTCAGGGCCTGAGGGTGATGGGAAATATCCTGTCAGGCCAGAAGTCAGAATTTCCCAAGAAGACTTTTATCATTCCGGTGACCTTGAAGATCCTCGGTCAAACTGTCAAGACTGAGGCCTTTGTGGACAGTGGGGCCGACGGGGTTTTTATGGACCGCCAATTCGCCCTGAAACACTCTGTTCCCTTAGTACCCTTGGCATCGGAAATTGAGATTTGTGGGTTAAACGGGGAACCATTATCCCAAGGTAAAATTACCTCTTGCACTAGCCAGATTTCTTTGTTTATTGGAGCCACACACTCTGAAAAATTGTCCTTTTATGTGACTGTCTGTACTTTTGCCCCATTGGTGTTGGGGTTACCCTGGTTAAGGGCCCACAATCCTCAATTTGACTGGGTCTCTGGGGAGATTCTTAGTTGGGGTACTGATTGTTTCAGGAGTTGCTTGAGCCTTCCAGTCAGGCTCTCGCAGCTAAGTTTGCCAGGATTGCCAGGGTGTTATGCAGATTTTGCGGACGTGTTCTCCAAAAAAGTTGCAGAGGTACTACCTCCCCATCGCCCCTATGACTGTGCCATTGATTTGTTGCCAAATGCTAAGCTTCCCAAGAACAGGTTGTACTCCCTGTCACGTCCTGAGACTCAGGCTATGGCAGAGTACATTCAGGAGAACTTGGCTAAGGGATTTATCAGACCTTCACAGTCTCCAGTTGGGTCGGGGTTCTTCTTCGTGGGTAAAAAGGACGGTTCGTTGCGACCCTGCATCGACTTCAGGGAATTGAACCGTATCACGATTAAAAACTCATACCCACTGCCTCTCATTTCGGTCTTGTTTGACCAGCTTCGTACTGCCACCATTTTTTCTAAGATTGACCTACGCGGTGCGTACAATCTAATCCGAATAAGAGAGGGGGATGAATGGAAGACTGCCTTTAATACCCACTCAGGGCATTATGAATATTTGGTGATGCCTTTTGGGCTCTGTAATGCCCCGGCAGTCTTCCAGGATTTCATGAATGATGTGCTCAGGGAATATTTGGATAGATTCTTAGTTGTATACTTAGATGACATCCTAATCTTCTCCCATTCCCTGGAGGAACATCGGAAGCATGTACGCTTAGTCCTCCAGAAACTCAGAGACCACCGGCTTGGGGCGAAGCTGGAGAAGTGCGAATTTGAAGTTCAGCAAATCGCATTTCTAGGATATATTATCTCCCCAGAAGGTTTCCAAATGGAGGGTTCCAAGGTACAGGCAGTCCTGGATTGGGTGCAGCCCACTAGTTTGAAGGCGCTTCAGCGTTTCCTGGGCTTTGCAAATTTTTATAGACGATTTATCGCTGGATTTTCGTCTATAGTGGCGCCCTTGGTGGCACTCACTAAGAAAGGGGCGGATGTTGCTCACTGGTCTTGTGAGGCTAAAGCGGCTTTTGCCCGTCTCAAAAGGGCATTTGTTTCGGCCAAGGTGCTGCGACACCCAGATCCAGAGTGTCCTTTTGTGGTGGAGGTGGATGCCTCTGAGATGGGTATTGGGGCAGTGCTTTCTCAGATGGGAGTGTCTGATAATCGCCTTCATCCCTGTGCTTACTTTTCCCGTAAATTTTCGCCTGCCGAGATGAATTATGACGTGGGTAACCGGGAATTGTTGGCTATTAAGGATGCACTCGAGGAGTGGAGACACTGGCTTGAGGGGGCTAAGTTTGTGGTCTCAATTCTCACTGACCATAAGAATCTGGCATATTTAGAGTCAGCGAAGCGTCTCAATGCCAGGCAGGCACGATGGGCTTTGTTTTTTGCTCGCTTTAATTTTTTGATAACATATCGCCCTGGGTCAAAAAACATCAAGGCTGATGCGCTCTCGCGGAGTTTTGCTCCAATCCAGGAGACCACCGAGGAGCCGTTGCCCATTGTTTCCCCATCATGTATTAAAGTGGGCATTACCCAGGACCTCTTATCATTAGTCCTTAGAGCACAGGAGCAGGCTCCTCCAGACCTTCCGGTAGGTTTTTTGTTTGTGCCTCCTAGGTTAAGACAGCGAGTGTTCCTGGAATTCCATGCCAAGAAGTCGGCAGGTCACCCGGGTATTGCCAGAACTCGGGAGTTGCTATCTAGGGCGGTGTGGTGGCCCTCGGTGGCTAAGGACGTGGATCAGTGGGTTCGGGCATGTGACATCTGTGCCCGAAATAAGACTCCTAGAGGGGTTCCTGTTGGCCCATTACATCCACTCTCTATCCCATCTAAGCCATGGACCCACATTTCAATGGATTTTGTGGTGGACTTGCCCAAATCCTCGGGGATGACAGCCATCTGGGTTGTCGTTGACAGGTTTTCGAAGATGGCGCACTTCGTTCCACTGGTTGGGCTGCCATCGGCCAGACGCCTGTCTGAATTATTTATGCTGCATGTTGTGCGTCTCCACGGGTTGCCACTTGATGTGGTCTCTGACCGCGGATCCCAGTTTGTGGCCAAATTCTGGAGGGCATTTTGTTCCGATCTGCAGATTTCTGTCAGCTTGTCGTCAGGCTACCATCCGCAGTCTAATGGGCAGACTGAAAGGGTGAACCAGTCCTTGGAGCAGTTCCTCAGGTGTTATGTCTCCAAGTGTCAGACTGACTGGGTTGCTCATCTGTCCATGGCGGAGTTTGCCTATAACAACGCGGCTCACTCTGCTACAGGGATCTCTCCCTTCCTTTGTGTGTATGGGCATCATCCTAAGGCCAATTCTTTTGACCCCCTGGACTCCACGCCTGATGGTTCCTCTGTGGTTTCGGTCCTTAGAGGTATTTGGCGGAAAGTGAAGAAAGCCCTTGTGTCTGTGTCATTAGTGACCAAAAGGGTTTTTGATAAGCGGAAAAGACCCTGCAGCTTCAAATTAGGAGACTTCGTCTGGTTGTCTACCAAGAATTTGAAGTTGAGACAGCCATCTCATAAGTTAGGCCCCCGGTTCATCGGCCCTTATAAGATCACCAGGGTTATCAATCCGGTGGCATTTCAGTTAGATCTGCCCCGTTCTTTGGGTATCAATAAAACATTTCATTGTTCCCTTTTAAAACGGGCGATTAGTAATCCTTCTTCCAGTGGAAGACCTTCCCCTCTTCTGATACGTGGCCAGAGGGAGTTTGTTGTTGAAAGGATTCTTGACTCCAAAGTGGTTCGGGGTCGGCTGTCATTTTTGGTGCACTGGAAGGGGTATGGCCCGGAGGAGCGGTCGTGGGTGCGCAGTTGTGATCTTCATGCCCCCAGACTGATACGCTCTTTCTTCTCGCAGTTCCTCGATAAACCCGGTGGTAGGGGTTCTTTGACCCCTCGTCAGAGGGGGGGTACTGTTAGGGTCTCCTGCCCTGTGCTGCCACGTCGTCATGGCAACCGGGAGACAAGTGCTAGCAGAGTAACCTGAGCGCAGCTGATACTCCGGTTCGGGTCTTTTGCTGTGCAGTGGTTACAGGCTCTGTGCACGGTAGGGGATCCGGTGCTGGTTTTTGTGCTCACAGTCTGTGAGGTCTGAGTGGGGCGTGGACAGCACCTGCTTTATAAGGCCTCTTCTTAGGGTAAGCAGATGCTGCTGAATCTTTGTTGGTTAGTCAGTTCCTGAAAGTTAGCCAGTACTGTGTAGCTTTGTATTTGTTTGTTGCTTACTGCAAATAGGCCTGGGGATTTGGTATTACACTCTGCCAATCCAGACCTAGCAGTAAGACTGGAGTCAGTCGTTTAGCTTGCTGGGGTTCTGTTACTACTCTGTGAACTTAGCAAGTTTGCGGCTGTATTCTAAGACTTGCCTGTCTAATCCTGTCTCACTGTGCTAGGTGTCAGGGGTCAGTTTAGTGGCAGTAAGCTGAACCTGTGCACTGCAAGTGAGAATTAGGATTGTGGAGACTCTCCTTGTGTCTATCATTCCATCTCTGACCAAGGAGTTTACTGCCACACCCGTTGGTAACCCTTTAGGGTTTTGCTGTTGCCCTTAGCAACAGCATTTCGGGTTCTCTACCTATTAAAACACAACATCTTGCTTTTCTCATCTGAGCATTACTAATACAAGGGAGACACCCAGTTCCTTAGCCTCTGGGCTTCTCTGTTCACTTTGTGTGTATTTTGTTACCCTATCACCTTCTGTGTACGTTATGTCATATTCCCCAGTCTGTCTGTGAGTCCATTTGTTTTGCATAACAGTTCAAACACCAGTACATTCCTGCAGGCACTGGTGTGCATAACACTAACTAGTGCAAAGTTATACCCCCTTCCCCATCCCCTTGGTTTATGCACCTATCCTATGAAACTCTTTTCCAAAGTCCATTCCAAGGGTAATATTTAATAAATAGTTAATGTGTTATTGCTGTTGAAAAACTGCATTTTTCTGTGCTTCAGCCACAGCCCTATCACCATCCTCAGCCCCCAGTCCCTCGCCTTCCTAAGCCACAGCCCCATCACCATCCTCAGCCCCCATCACCATCCTCAGCCACAGCCCCCATCACCAACCTCAGCCACAGCCCCCATCACCTTTCTAAGCCCCAGCCCTATCACCTTCCCCAGTCCCTCACCTTCCTATGTTACAGCCCCATCACCTTCCTCAGACCCCAGTCCCATCACCATCCTGAGCCCCCAGTCCCATCACCATCCTCAGCCCCAAGCCCCATCACCTTCCTGAGCCCCCAGTCCCATCACCATCCTGAGCCCCCAGTCCCATCACCATCCTCAGTCCCAGCCCCATCACCAACCTCAGCCATAGCCCCATCACCTTCTTAAGCCACAGCCCTATCACCTTCCTCAGCCCAGTCCCTCACCTTCCTACGTTACAGCCCCCATCACCTTCCTCAGACCCCAGTCCCATCACCATCCTGAGGCCCCAGTCCCATCACCATTCTCAGCCCCAAGCCCCATGACTTTCCCGAGCCCCCAGTCCGTCATCATCCTGAGCCCCCAGTCCAATCACCATCCTCAGCCCCAAGCCCCATTACCTTCCCGAGTCCCCAGTCCCATCACCATCCTGAGCCCCCAGTCCCATCACCACCCTCAGCCCCAAGCCCCATCACCTTCCCGAGCCCCCAGTCCCATCACCATCCTCAGCCCCCAGCCCCATGACCTTCCTGAGCTCCCAGTCCCATCACCTTCCTGATGCCCCAGTCCCGTCATCTTAATCATCCACAATCCCCATCACCATCTTCAGCTCCAGGGCCCTGCCCCATTACTTTGCCCTGCAGCCTGCCTCAGAGCAGACGGGGACAGTATGTGGCAATGTGACCTATGACGTCATGCCGCTGCATCGCCGACTGTAGGTGCACGTCCAGCCTGGGCTGCGCCTTGGAAAAGCCCAGCAGTGGCCAGGTCAGGCTACAAGGAAGCTGTGTCATAGATAAAAGTCGTGGCAGTGGCTGCACAGCGCCCTCTGAAGTTTTCTGCACCTGGAGCTCGAGCTCCACTGGAACCACCCTCCCTACACCCCTGTATACAAGTGTGAGTTACACAGGAATGGGGAAAGTACAGATACAATTGTAAGTTGTACAGGTACAAGAATGGGGAAGGTACAAATACAAGTGTGAGAAATACAGGTACAGGAATGGGGAATGTATGAATACAAGTGGGAGTCGCACAGGTACAGGGACGGGGAAAGTATGGATACAAGTGTGAGTGCACATGTACAGGAATGGCGAGAGCACGGATACAAGTCTGAGTTGCACAGGTACAGGAACAGGAAAAGTACTATGTATACAAGTGTGAGTGTACAGCAGACATGGGCAAAGTACGGCCCGTGGGCCACATACGGCCGTTTGTCAATCCCTGTCCGGCCCGCACCTCCCTGCACCATAGATTTATCATTAATGCATGTGTGGGGTATTGTGCGCTGCCCAGGACGTATTGTGCGACGCCCAGGACGTGAGCTATTGTGCTCCGCCCAGGAAGTGAGCAGATCAAGCCAGCCTGAGGATCAAGATCTGAGGCCACTGGGGTATTGTGATCCGCCCAGGTCGCAGCCGCGCAGTGGACCCCGCCCTGGACGTCCCACAGCTGTCACGTCCTCAGCTCCCGTGAGCAGATCAAGCCAGCCTGAGGATCAGGGGTATTGTGCCCAGGACATGAGCGCCACTGGGGTATTGTGCTCCACCACAAGATCTGAGGACACCCCAGACAGGAAGCATAGATATCGCCGACGCTACCACCCAGTTCCAGCCGCCCAGCGGACCCCGCCCTGGACGTCCCGCAGCTGTCACGTCCTCAGCTCCTACCTTGAGACACTGCCTAAACGTGAGTGATACCGCCTATTTATTAAATACTGTCCCCCAAAAAATGTGGGCTCACATTAAAAATAGAAACGTTGTTTCCGAATGCCGCGTTTTCAACAAGGCATGGACTGCTAAATATTTATTTACAGAAATCAAGGGTAAAGCTCTGTGCTTAGTTTGTGGTACACAAGTCGCTGTGTTTAAAGATTACAATCTGAATCGCCACTACGTGACCAAACACTAGAATAAATATAAGAACTTATCTGACCAAGAGCGCGCAAAGGAGTCAAGCTGCAAACTCAATGAATGCTTTTTACAAAACTTAGCGCATCCAGAGATACAGCTGCCAAGACAAGTTATGTCATATCTCATAAAATAGCTAGAAAAAGTTAACCGCTTTCTGACGGAGAGTTTATTAAGGAGTGTTTGGTGGACTCTGCTGCGCTAATATGCCCAGAGAAAAAGGGCACATTTGAGAACATCCCCCTCTCCCAGCGCACTGTAACGAGAAGGGTTGAGGACATTGCGGGAAATCTGGAGTTTCAGCTGAAGAACCGAGCAGTTAACTTTGACTGTTTTACCCTGGCTCTGGATGCGAGCTGCGATGTACGTGACACTGCCCAGCTACTCATCTTCTTATGGGGGATTACTGCAGACTTCAAAATAACGGAGGAGCTGGCAGCCATGCAGTCAATGAAAGGGACAACAACAGGGAGTGATTTATTAACAGAGGTAAATGCATGTTTGGACAGGTTGGAACTGAAATGGGACAACAGATGGTTGTCCAAATCTGACGGGGAAAAATGTTGGACTTTTGAAGAGAATGCAGGATAAAGTGACAGAAATGAACCCTGAGCAGAAATTAACATTTTTGCATTGTATTATACATCAGGAAGTGTTGTGTAAGTCAGTATTAAAAATGAACCATGTTGTTGATGTTGTAACTAAAACAGTTAACTTCATCAGAGCAAGAGCACTGAATCACAGACAGTTTGTTGATGAAATTGAGACTGAACATTGTGACATCAGCTACCACACATCTGCCAGGTGGCTCAGCCTGGGAAAAGTGCTGAAAGTTTTCTGGGACCTGGGAGAGGAGATCTTGGAGTGGGTGTAGTATGGTATGCCGGCGGCCGGGCTCCCGGCGACCAGCATACCGGCGTGTGCGCCGGGATCCCGACATTCGGCATACTGAAGACCACCCCTTGGAGTTCTGTGTGAAGAAGGGAAATGACATCCCTCAGCTTTCAGATGCAGACTGGCTGGTAGACCTTGGTTTTGCTGTAGATGTGACTGCTCAGGTGAATGGACTGAATGTCAAACTGCAATGCAAGGGCCTTTTTGTGCATGAAATGTACAGCTCAGTGAAGGCTTTCATGAGAAAGTTGCAGCTTCTCTCAAGCCAAATGGGGGACAATATTCTCACTCACATGCCAACACTAAAGGAAGCCACACCATCAGCTGATCACCTCCACAGGTACACATCCATGTTAGAAGCACTGCATGGTGAGTTTTCAAGGCGATTTCAAGACTTCAAAACACTTGAGAGTGAAATGCACATGGTTTCTTCTCCCTTGGAACTCATTGACTTGCAGTCTGACACACTTCTAGCAGAGCACTTTAGGTCAGTCCCACTGCTTGAGTTTTACTCTTCACTCAAAGAGGAGAACTTTCCACACATGAGGAGACATGCTCTGAGGATTCTAGTCCTCTTTGGATCTACCTACACATGTGAACAGACATTCTCATTTTTCAGTGATGAAGTTCAACAAATCCAGACACAGATCCTCTATCACTGATGATCCCCTCTCAGCTATCCTTCGCATAGCCACCTCAGACATTCAGCCAGATTTCAGTGCACTTGTTCAAGCCCAAGACAGAGTGGATTTTTCTCACTGAACAAGTAACTGAACTGATAACATCAAAAGCATTTATTGCTTTTTGTCTGAAGTTTATCAGTTGCTTATCTTTAACATACCACAAACACCTCTTTAGTATTTGTGAAGATTAACAAGTTAAAAATAAAATGAAACAGTGATGTAATGCTTGTTTTTGTTTTAAAGTAAACTGTTTATTACTTTTAGACTCATTTGCATATTTTCCTCTTTGACCTACACCACAATTCATAAACTATGTTCAAGTTATCATTGGTTCGGCCCTCCAACACAGTTCAGATTTTTCATTTGGCCCCCTATAGAAATTAATTGCCCACCCCTGGTGTACAGGGACGAGGAAAGCACGGATACTAGTGTGAGTGCACAGGGACAGGGAAAGTACGGATACTAGTGTGAGTGCACAGGGACAGGGAAAGCACGGATACAAGTGTGAGTTGCACAGGTGCAGGGACGGGAAAACCAAGGATACAAGTGTAAGTTGCACAGGTACAGGAATGGGGAAAGTACTGATACAGTGTGAGTACACAGGTACGGGAACAGGGAAAGCACGGATACAAGTGTGAGTTGCACAGGAACAGGGAAAGTATGGATACAAGTCTGAGTGCACAGGGACAGGGAAAGCACGGATACAAGTGTGAGTTGCACAGGTTCAGGAACAGAGAAAGTACATATACAAGTGCGAGTGCACATGGACGGGGAAAGCACGGATACAAGTGTGAGTTGCACAGGAACAGGGAAGGTACGTATACAAGTGTGAGTGCACAGGTACAGGGACGGGGAAAGCATGGATACAAGTGTGAGTGCACAAGTACAGGGACGGGGAAAGTACAGATACAAGTGTGAGTGCACAGGTACAGGGACGGGGGAAAGCACGGATACAAGTGTGAGTGCACAAGTACAGGGACGGGGAAAGTACGGATACAAGTGTGAGTACACAGGTACAGCATACTTGCCTACCTGAACCTCTCCATGAGGGAGAAAATGCTCTGTTCCTGGACTTTCCTGGTAATGTATGATTGCCATCACCTGTGCTGAGCTAGTTAATTGATAAGAAAGGTGTTTCACCACAGGTGATGGCAATCATACATTACCAAGAAAGTCCAGGAACAGAGAATTTTCTCCCTCATGGAGAGGGTCAGGTAGGCAAGTATGAGGTACGGGGACGGGGAAAGTACGGATACAAGGGTGAGTTGCACAGGAACAGGGACGGGGAAAGTACGGATACAAGTGTGAGTGCACAGGTACAGGGACGGGGAAAGTACGTATACAGGTGTGAGTGCACAAGTACAGGGACAGGGAAAGTACGTATACAGGTGTGAGTGCACAAGTACAGGGACAGGGAAAGTATGTATACAAGTTTGAGTGCACAAGTACAGGGACAGGGAAAGTACGTATACAAGTGTGAGTGCACAAGTACAGGGACAGGGAAAGTACGTATACAAGTTTGAGTGCACAAGTACAGGGACAGGGAAAGTACGTATACAAGTGTGAGTGCACAAGTACAGGGACAGGGAAAGTACGTATACAAGTTTGAGTGCACAAGTACAGGGACAGGGAAAGTACGTATACAAGTGTGAGTGCACAAGTACAGGGACAGGGAAAGTACGTATACAAGTGTGAGTGCACAAGTACAGGGACAGGGAAAGTACGGATACAAGTGTGAGTGCACAAGTACAGGGACAGGGAAAGTACGGATACAAGTGTGAGTGCACAGGTACAGGAACAGGGAAAGTACGTATACAGTACAAGTGTGAGTGCACAAGTACAGGGACGGGGAAAGCACGGATACAAGTGTGAGTGCACAGGTACAGGAACAGGGAAAGTACGTATACAGTACAAGTGTGAGTGCACAAGTACAGGGACGGGGAAAGTACGGATACAAGTGTGAGTGCACAAGTACAGGGACGGGGAAAGTACGGATACAAGTGTGAGTGCACAGGGACGGGGAAAGTACGGATACAAGTGTGAGTGCACAGGGATGGAGAAGGTACAGATACCAGTCTGAGTTGTACAGGTCCAGGGAGTTGTAGAAGTAATGGGAGACAGGCAGACATGGCAGATGGACAATACAGAGGGGTAACGGGAGTGGTATATGAGGGGGTAAGTTAGGCAAGAGGAAAGGTGACGCTTCAGAGCTTGAAAGATTGTAAAAAAATTGCCAATTTAATAAAATACTGCAGGAAAAACAGGAAACGGATGTCTGTACGTGCAGCTTCCAGTCACAGCCCATGTCAGCATCCCTTATGGAAATCATTAATAAGAAACTTTTAGTACCATTTAAATCAACAAGCTTTATGTGTATGGTTTTGTTTTATATTTTACACAAACAATTATTCAGTGCTTATTTTATACCATTGTTTCTCACAGTACATACTTGCATTGGGAAATAGGGTTTTATTACTGGGAATCGGTGGATTTTTTAATTGTTTAAATTTATGGGTTGTTCGAGCTGTGCAGGCATTGCTTATTTACTGACTCCTTCATAACGCAAAGCACATGTTTTATTAAATATTCTGTCCCTAGGGAGTGATTATGTGTAGTAGACAATGCCGTTCAGAGCAGCACAGAACTGTTATAAAGAGAGAAATGCTCTGGTGAGTTTGAATTGACATTTTTTCCTGGGAATCTAGTTTATATATGCATTGGAAACTGAAATCGTCTACATTAAGTACTAGCACGCAATGATCATATGTTCACGCAGAAGGGAGGAACTCGCAAACAACGGGATGCAGTCAAAATGCTGGCTGTTGGGATCCTAGCTGTCAGGATACTGACCACAGAATCCCGACAGTCGACATTTTAACAACAGCCCATAGTAAAATTTGAAGAGTGAGGCATGGCAATGTACATCTATTAGCCCCTGCAGGTGTAGAAGACACATGAAGGATACATGAAGCTGATTGAATGGACATATGCATATGAATATGTGGCGCACATTTGCAATATGCAAAATAAGATAGAAATACATTGGGGATAAACCCCTGGTTTCCCCCAGCACACCGAGCTGTACCTGTACCAAGACATGAAAGACTATATATATATATATATACATATAATAGATTGGTGGGGCTGGGCTGCTTTCGGGTAGCACCCTGCGAGATCTTATTTAGCACCCCCTTAACACATTTATTAATCCTTCTGGTCTTTTAATTACACTTTCAATAGTATACTAATTTTTGTATATAGATTTTGTTTTCCTTTTATTAACACATACTAACACTTTACCTTCTCGCGTTGTGCTGCCCTGGGGTAGCTGGCCTTTGCCGGCTTGTGAGGTTCTACACCCCGGGCCCAGACCAAGAGTTAGGGACCACCAGCATCAGAGGAGCGTTGTCGGGCCTGGTTACGTATCATACGTTCGCAAACTGTATGTAACTAAGACCTCTGGATTTCTATTATATATATATATATATATATTAGAGATGAGCGGGTTCGGTTCGTTGAGATCCGAACCCCCCCGAACTTCATGTGGGTTACCCGGGTCCGAGGCAGCCTCAGTTCTTCCCGCCTATGATGCATAACCCGAACGGGGAAAAACGTCATCATCCCGCTATCGGATTCTCGCGAGATTCGGATTCCATATAAAGAGCCACGCGTCGCTGCCATTTTCACTTTTGCATTGTCGATTGAGCGGAGAGGATGTGGCTACATTCTCTGCCTGAAAAGCTCAATATCTGTGCTCAGTGTGCTACATTGTGGTGACCACCAGTATATAGTAGTACAGTACAGTAGGCCATTGCTGTATCTTGCAGTTCCGTGTCAGACTCAGTTCTAGTATCCTGATCAGGGCTCAATCTGTGCTGCATTGTTGTGACCAGTATATAGTAGTACAGTGCTGCATTGTGGTGACCACCAGTATATAGTAGTACAGTACCGAAGGCCATTGCTGTATCTTGCTGCTCTCTGTCACTTCTATTCTGATCAGTGCTCAATATCTGTGCTGCATTGTGGTGACCACCAGTATATAGTAGTACAGTGCTGCATTGTGCTGACCACCAGTATATGGTAGTACAGTACAGTAGTTCATTGCTGTATCTTGCAGCTCTGTGTCAGACTCAGTTCTATTCTCCTGATCAGTGCTCAATATCTGCTGCATTGTTGTGACCAGTATATAGTAGTACAGTGCTGCATTGTGGTGACCACCAGTATATACTAGTACAATACAGTAGGCCATTGCTGTATCTTTCTGCTCCGTGTCAGACTCAGTTCTATTCTCCTGATCAGTGCTCAATATCTGCTGCATTGTTGTGACCAGTATATAGTAGTACAGAGCTGCATTGTGGTGACCACCACTATATAGTAGTACAGTACAGTAGTCCATTGCTGTATATTGCAGCTTGTATCCTGAACAGTGCTTAGTATCTGTGCTCAGTGTCAGTGCTGCATTGTGGTGACTAAAAGTCCAGTGTCTTGTGCTGCATCTTGCTGCTGTAGGGTGCTGTGGTAGTGTCCTGTCACTGTGCATAGGTCATCATCATTCCAGTCACAGTGGTATCTGGTATCTCTCTAGTGGTATCTAATTCCAGACATTACTGCCGTCTAATTCCAGATATATTACTGGCATATAATTCCACACATTAAAAAATGGAGAACAAAAATGTGGAGTGTAAAATAGGGAAAGATCAAGATCCACTTCCACCTAGTGCTGAAGCTGCTGCCACTAGTGATGGCAGAGATGATGAAATGCCATCAACGTCGTCTGCCAAGGCCGATGCCCAATGTCATAGTAGAGAGCATGTAAAATCCAAAAAACAAAAGTTCAGTAAAATGACCCAAAAATCTAAATTAAAAGCATCTGAGGAGAAGCGTAAACTTGCCAATATGCCATTTACGACACGGAGTGGCAAGGAACGGCTAAGGCCCTATCCTATGTTCCTCATGACTAGTGGGTCAGCTTCACATGAGGATGGAAGCACTCATCCTCCCGCTAGAAAAATTAAAAGAGTTAAGCTGGCAAAAGCACAGCAAAGAACTGTGCGTTCTTCTAAATCACAAATCCCCAAGGTGAGTCCAATTGTGTCGGTTGCGATGACTGACCTTCCCAACATTGGACGGGAAGAGGTGGCTCCATCCACCATTTGCACGCCCCCTGCAAGTGCTAGAAGGAGCACCCACAGTCCAGTTCCTGATAGTCAAATTGAAGATGTCACTGTTGAAGTACACCATGATGAGGATATGGGTGTTGCTGGCGCTGAGGGGGAAATTGACCACGAGGATTCTGATGGAGAGGTGGTTTGTTTAAGTCAGGCACCCGGAGAGACACCTGTTGTCCGTGGGATGAATAAGGCCATTGACATGCCTGGTCAAAATACAAAAAAAAAAATCACCTCTTCGGTGTGGAATTATTTCAACAGAAATGCGGACAACTGGTGTCAAGCTGTGTGTTGCCTTTGTCAAGCTGTAATAAGTAGGGGTAAGGACGTTAACCACCTAGGAACATCCTCCCTTATACGTCACCTGGAGCGCATTCATCAGAAGTCATTGACAAGTTCAAAAACTTTGGGTGACAGCGGAAGCAGTCCACTGACAACTAAATCCCTTCTTCCTCTTGTACCCAAGCTCCTGCAAACCACACCACCAACTCCCTCAGTGTCAATTTCCTCCTTAGACAGGAACACCAATAGTCCTGCAGGCCATATCACTGTCAAGTCTGACGAGTCCTCTCCTGACTGGGATTCATCCGATGGATCCTTGAGTGTAACGCCTACTGCTGCTGGTGCTGCTGTTGTTGCTGCTGGGAGTCAATCATCATCCCAGAGGGGAAGTCGGAAGACAACTTGCACTACTTCCAGTAAGCAATTGACTGTCCAACAGTCCTTTGCGAGGAAGATGAAATATCACAGCAGTCATCCTGTTGCAAAGCGGATAACTCAGGCCTTGACAGCTGTGTTGGTGTTAGACGTGCGTCCAGTATCCGCCGTTAGTTCACAGGGACTTAGAGAATTTCTTGAGGTAGTGTGTCCCCGGTACCAAATACCATCTAGGTTCCACTTCTCTAGGCAGGCGATACCGAGAATGTACACAGACGTCAGAAAAAGAGTCACCAGTGTCCAAAAAAATGCAGTTGTACCCAATGTCCACTTAACCATGGACATGTGGACAAGTGGAGCAGGGCAGACTCAGGACTACATGACTGTGACAGCCCACTGGGTAGATGTATTGCCTCCCACAGCACAACAGCAGCGGCGGCACCAGTAGCAGCATCTCGCAAATGCCAACTCTTTCCTAGGCAGGCAACGCTATGTATCACCGCTTTCCATAAGAGGCACACAGCTGACAACCTCTTACGGAAACTGAGGAACATCATCGCAGATTGGCTTACCCCAATTGGACTCTCCTGGGGATTTGTGACATCGGACAATGCCACCAATATTGTGCGTGCATTACATGTGGGCAAATTCCAGCACGTCCCATGTTTTGCACATACAATGAATTTGGTGGTGCAGATTTTTTTTAAAAACGACAGGGGCATGCAAGAGATGCTGTCGGTGGCCCGAAGAAGAGGTGGTAACGAGGTGGAATTCAACCCTCTATATGCTTCAGAGGATGGCGGAGCAGCAAAAGGCCATTCAAGCCTATACATCTGCCTACGATATAGGCAAAGGAGGAGGAATGCACCTGACTGAAGCGCAGTAGAGAATGATTTCAATGTTGTGCAAGGTTCTGCAACCCTTTGAACTTGCCACACGTGAAGTCAGTTCAGACACTGCCAGCCTGAGTCAAGTCATTCCCCTCATCAGGCTTTTGCAGAAGCAGCTGGAGAGATTGAAGGAGAAGCTAAAACGGAGCGATTCCGCTAGCCATGTGGGACTTGTGGATGGAGCCCTTCATTTGCTTAACCAGGATTCACGGGTGGTTAATCTGTTGAAATCAGAGCACTACATTTTGGCCACCGTGCTCGATCCTAGGTTTAAAGCCTACGTTGTATCTCTCTTTCCGGCAGACACAAGTGTGCAGATGATCAAAGACCTGCTGGTGAGACACTTGTCAAGTCAAGCGGAACGTGACCCGCCAACAGCTCCTCCTTCATTTTCTACCGACTCTGGAGCTGCCAGGAAAAGGATCAAATTTCTAAAACCCAACGCTGGCGGTGATGCAGGTCAGTCAGGAGCGAAAACTGACATCTGGTCCGGACTGAAGGACCTGCCAATGATTACTGACATGTCGTCTACTGTCACTGTGTATGATTCTGTCACCATTGATAGAATGGTGGAGGATTATATGAGTGACAGCATCCAAGTAGGCATGTCAGAGAGTCCGTACGTATACTGGCAGGAAAAAGAGGCAATTTGGAGGCCCTTGCACAAACTGGCTTTATTTTACCTAAGTTGCCCCCCCCCCCCCATCCCTCCAGTGTGTACTCTGAAAGAGTGTTTAGTGCAGCCGGTCACCTTATCAGCGATCAGCATAAGAGGTTACTTCCACAAAATGTTATTATGATCAATTCCTCTGTGGAGACATTTACCAGCAATTGCTTCCAGAAAGTACACAGGGACCTGTGATGGTGGATTCTAGTGGGGACGAATTAATACTCTGTGAGGAGGGGGATGTACACAGTGAAAGGGGTGAGGAATCGGATGATGAGGAGGAGGTGGACATCTTGCCTCTGTAGAGCCAGTTTGTGCAAGGAGAGATTGATTGCTTCTTTTTTGGTGGGGGCCCAAACCAACCAGTCATTTCAGCCACAGTCGTGTGGCAGACCCTGTTGCTGAAATGATGGGTTTGTTAAAGTGTGCATGTCCTGTTTATACAACATAAGGGTGGGTGGGAGGGCCCAAGGATAATTCCATCTTGCACCTCTTTTTTTTATTTATCTTTGCATCATGTGATGTTTGGGGCCAACTTTTTTTTAAGTGCCATCCTGTCTGACACTGCAGTGCCACTCCTAGATGGGCCAGGTGTTTGTGCCGGCCACCTGGGTCACTTAGCTTAGTCACACAGCGACCTCGGTGCAAATTGTAGGACTAAAAATAATATTGTGAGGTGTAAGGTTTTCAGAATAGACTGGAAATGAGTGTAAATTATGGTTATTGTGGTTAATAATACTATGGGATCAAAATTACCCCCAAATTCTATGATTTAAGCTGTTTTTGAAGTTTTTTTGAAAAAAAAACACCCGAATCCAAAACACACCCGAATCCGACAAACAATTTTAAGGGAGGTTTTGGCAAAACGCGTCCGAATCCAAAACACGGCCGCGGAACCGAATCCAAAACCAAAACACAAAACCCGAAAAATTTCCGGTGCACATCTCTAATATATATATATATATATATATATAGTCTTTCATGTCTTGGTACAGGTACAGCTCGGTGTGCTTGGGGACACCAGGGGTTTATCCCCAATGTATTTCTAGCTCAGACTACCCCCTCCCTTTCATGCACGTTAACTGTATTTCCTAATTGATTTGAGCAACTTACATTTTGTTCTGTCAATATGCAAAATAATTAACATTCAACATTCATTTTATTCACACCAAAACTCTAAAAATCAATTTACATTTAGTTGATTTTTTTAGACTTTGAGATATAACTTTAAAGAAAACAACAACTCTTCTTTCAATAAGCTGGTCCCGTTCAGCACATTACTATGAGGTTAAAGATATGTATACACATCACATTTGCCTACTCTCCCGGAGTCTGTGAATCTCTTGGGTCTTGGGTGGCTCTAACACATTGGTCTTCAACCTGTGGCCTTCCAGCTGTTGTGGAACTACACATCCTAGCATGCCCTGCCACAGTTTTGCTATTAAGGCATCTTAAAACTGAGGCAAGGCATGCTGGGATGTGTAGTTCTGCAGCAGTTGGAGGGCCACAGATTGAAGACCCATGCTCTAACAGATGCCCAGAAAAGTGGGCATGTCACCCAGAGGCCCCCTGTTAAATCTCTTCCTCTGGGACATGGTGATTAGTTTGCAACATCCTACTCCCCATGTTGCCCACTTAGCTGTACTAGGGATGGCCATCCATGGGCTGCCCATCAATGGTGCCATCGGTGATATCCATCTATGACTCTTAAACCATCTATGGTGAACCATTGATGGTTTGCACCATTTGATTGCCACCACTGGCAGGTACCGGCTGGGACGTGGGTCCGTTAAAAAAATGGGGTGGGGGGGGGGGGGGGGGCTTAGTGGGTAGCCAGGGGTTGGGCTAAGATCCTTGCAGGTTAAAACAAGTATATATTCGGTTCTACTCAGCCATTGATGGCAGAGACCATTGGCTCTCTGTCATCGATGGCAAAGCCATTGACCATCGGTAGTTAGCCATCTTTGTTTGGCAACTATCAATGGTTGATGGCCATCTCTAAGCTGTACCTGACAGCCCCCCATACTGCCAATCTGACTGCCCCTCCCAGACAGCAGCCGAAAGGTTGATAAGTATTTAGAAAATGTTTATTAGATAATATTAAAGGAAAAGCAGCAATCACACTCAAGAACTCTGGGGCAGATGTATTAAGCCTGGAGAAGTGATAAAGTAGTGATAAAGCAGTGATAATTGCAAGGTGATAACGCACCATCCAGTCAGCTCCTATATGTAAATTAACAGTTTGGAGCTGATTGGCTGGTGTATTATCACCTTCCACTTATCACTGATTTATCAATTCTCCAAGCTTAATACATCTGCCCCTCTGTTCTCAGTTCCTGGCATTCCCTTATAAGCAGGCTCTCACAGTCTATGCATTTGCTGCTAGATATATCTGTGAAATGATAAAATGTCCTCAAATCTTAGCAGATTTCTCAGTATAAAGAAAACAATCTGTTCAGTTAGCAAACTGCTCTCCACGGTACCTACAGAAAGGTTGTGTCTATGTTAGCTTCGTGCTCAGGACCTGGAAGTGACAAAACGAGAGGGCAGGAGAGAACTTCCGCCCTTACAGCAGCTAAATGTTTTCTTTGTTCTCCGTTCGTTTGGGGTAATTTTTTTCTCTATGCAGCAAAGGACCCTCGCGGGCTCGCTTCGCTCGCCACGCTTCGGGCTCGGTGTCTCGCTACGCTCCGCTTCACAACCGCCACAGGTTACTATTCCAAATAGATTGTGACATGGACCCAGGGGGTTATGGGAAAGGTCCTCTCCACGAAGGTAAAATAGACGCTACCCCTACAGAACAACTGCAGAAACCAGGAAGAACACACTCAGGCAGTACTGTCTTCTCTGCTGCCAGTCTGTCACCTGACCGCTGTCATTTGCTGCTTCTTGCTCTGTCCACACTGCAGGTCTTTTATGGGGTGGTCTTCTGTTTGCCGGCGGTCGGGCTCCCGGCGCTCAGTATACCGGCGCCGGGAGCCCGACCGCCGGCTTACCGACACTTATTTTCCCTCGTGGGGGTCCACGACCCCCATAGAGGGAGAATAAAATAGTGTGGCGCGCGTAGCGCGCCACCGTGCCCGTAGCGTGGCGAGCGCAGCGAGCCCGCAAGGGGCTCATTTGCGCTCGCCAAGCTGTCGGTAAGCCGGCGGTCGGGCTCCCGGCGCCGGGATGCTGGTCGCCGGGAGCCCGACCGCCGGCCACCCGTAGTGAACCCCTTTTATGACCTACGATAATTAACTGTGTAGAACAAAAGGAGCTTTCATTCAGCTAGCTTATTTATCATTATTTTTCAATAATTCCTCATTTACGCAGTTCGTGACAATAACATGTGAGGGGGCCATAATTACACTACTAAGACCTGGTTTGAAACTGATATCTTCATTTAACCTAGTCATATTTATTTCAGCACATGAAACCAGACTGACCCTGATATCAATTTATTTTCTACAATATACTGTAAAATAACCTTCTTCAGAATCCTTCAATTAATGTGCTGATGACAAAAGTCAGGCTCTCAGAGCTATAATTTCCTGGCTCCTATTGGGTTCTAAAGATTGGCACCACATTTCTTTTCTGCTAAGCTTATGGCACAGAACCAAGTATAAGGGAGTCAATTAATATTAGAAATAGTGGCCCATTAATAACTGAACACAGACAGTAGTGTGCACAGGTTATAGCAACAAGACATATGTCTTGCTATTTATTTCTTCCTTCGTGACAGGAGGCAGAAAACCATTTATAACATCAGCTTTCTCTCTAGCTTCTACTATTCTTTTTATTCTTTTAGTGGTCGAGTTTTATAAGTTTTATGTTTCTTGCTGTTTATGAACTGAAAGCGGATCTTGGGTTGGATCTGCACCGCGTAAGCTTCAGTCTTTGCTTACCTGATTTACGGTCCTTTATATACTGTATGTTGCTACAGCTGTTGTATTTCCCTATCATATTTACTAAGCTTGCTGTGTGTGTGTGTGTGTGTGTGTGTGTGTGTGTGTGTGTGTGTCCTCATTCAGTGCACTGGATCAGAAAGTAGCTGCCAGAAAGTAGAGACAGGAGCCTTACCATGAGGTGGGAAAATGTGTGCTTAGAAAATGCAGTTCTGTCTCCTACTGGTTCTATTACATTTGTGTATTTATTTATTATTAGAGATGTGCGCTGGCCCAAATCTCAGGTTTTGGGTTCTTGTTTTGGATCTGTTTCTCTTTAGTGTTTTAGATCTGTATTTGTTTTGGATCAGTATTTAAAAAAAAAAAATCATAAACACAGCTAAAATCACATTTTCAAATTAGTATCAAGTTCTTCTGTTCCTAAAAGATATCTTCGACATGGAGGTTTGATATTCAAGCGTGGGGAGTTTGTCAGAAGATATCATGCAGTGTTTGACTTCTTTGTACCACTGCACAGAAGTGTTTTGGGCGTATATCAGAGCAGGCTCACTGAAGCCAATTTGTGTCCAATCCTATCTGAACCAAGTTCAACCAACCATCTAAAACATAATCTGAGTGACATCTACAGAGCACCTTTTGCTAACACACAGTATGTGCAGCCATTTTGTGCGACATCCTCATGAATATTGATAATGATTGATAACCATAGGGAGCAAATCATAAATGCTCCCAGTGTGAATGAGTGACAGCTATGCTATATATTTTCTGTACGTCTAATAGAGAGGTGGTGGCCTTGTTTGTGGAGATGCTAATAGTACACACTGTAAACAGATGTTTATTTTGTGCTCTGGGTGGTTGTTGGGGATAATGGGACCAAGACTTGCTGTTCTACATCAGAGTAGAAGCAGCCTGTGGCTTTCCAGCTGAACTATAACTCCCAGGATCCATGTTGTTTGCTGTCCCTGCTGGAAGTTGTTTGTCAACAGCGGGTGGAACGCCTCAGGTTGCCTCAGCCAGTTTTACACACAGTATGTACCGTGTTGTCAATATGTATGTTTTTGACCAGTATACACAACTTATTTTTGTGTTAATTAATTAACTAGATCAGGGGCCCAATGGAGGTAGATTATGTATGTAGTGGAAGGAAGGATTGATTAGTAATTTGATTTAATTTGTTTGATTTTAAACATTTAAATTATTAATTGGGGGCACTGGTGACTCTATTGCATAGACCAATTTTTTAGTGCAATAACCAATTTTTATTGGTTATTGCACTAATCTGACTTTTACTAATCCGACTTTTACTTTTTTTTGATTTTACATGCCCTGCCTCAAGCCATCTATGCCCTTGGGCATCGGCCTTAGTAGATGGTATTGACGGACTTGTATAATCATGACTGGTGGTAGCACCTGCATCTCCTCTCAATTGTTTGTCCTCCATATCTATCAACAAACACAAACCAAGTGAAGTACAGCACACACTGCAATTTGTACAAAAAAATGTACCACCTACAGTGTCACAATACGTGTATGAGTCATAAATAGTAATCAAACACTGCGGTTTAATTTCACCAGCAGTGCCGAACAATACGTGTATGAGTCAGAAATAGTAATCAAACACTGCGGTTTAATTTCACCAACAGTGTCGAACAATACGTGTATGAGTCAGAAATAGTAATATACTGCGGTCTGACCAGCAGTGTCACAGTACTTATAAAAATAAAATAAAAATGTTATAGTACCCTGGGGTAAAGCACAAACAAAAAATATATTGTCTTTGTATAATTATATTTTAGGCTTTTTAGCTTTTATTATTTTCATTTTACACTGGGGCGGAGCCCCTGGATGGCCAGATAGATCACCCCTAGGTGAACATTAATTAATAATAATAATAATAATTATTATTATTATTAGAGATGTGCACTTGAAATTTTTCGGGTTTTGTGTTTTGGTTTTGGGTTCGGTTCCGCGGCCGTGTTTTGGGTTCGACCGCGTTTTGGCAAAACCTCACCGAATTTTTTTTGTCGGATTCGGGTGTGTTTTGGATTCAGGTGTTTTTTTCAAAAAACACTAAAAAACAGCTTAAATCATAGAATTTGGGGGTCATTTTGATCCCAAAGTATTATTAACCTCAAAAACCATAATTTCCACTCATTTTCAGTCTATTCTGAATACCTCACACCTCACAATATTATTTTTAGTCCTAAAATTTGCACCGAGGTCGCTGGATGACTAAGCTAAGCGACCCTAGTGGCCGACATAAACACCTGGCCCATCTAGGAGTGGCACTGCAGTGTCACGCAGGATGGCCCTTCCAAAAAACACTCCCCAAACAGCACATGACGCAAAGAAAAAAAGAGGCGCAATGAGGTAGCTGTGTGACTAAGCTCAACGACCCAAGTGGCCGACACAAACACCTGGCCCATCTAGGAGTGGCACTGCAGTGTCACGCAGGATGGCCCTTCCAAAAAACACTCCCCAAACAGCACATGACGCAAAGAAAAAAAGAGGCGCAATGAGGTAGCTGTGTGAGTAAGCTAAGCGACCCTAGTGGCCGACACAAACACCTGGCCCATCTAGGAGTGGCACTGCAGTGTCACGCAGGATGGCCCTTCCAAAAAACACTCCCCAAACAGCACATGACGCAAAGAAAAAAAGAGGCGCAATGAGGTAGCTGTGTGAGTAAGCTAAGCGACCCTAGTGGCCGACACAAACACCTGGCCCATCTAGGAGTGGCACTGCAGTGTCACGCAGGATGGCCCTTCCAAAAAACACTCCCCAAACAGCACATGATGCAAAGAAAAAAAGAGGCGCAATGAGGTAGCTGTGTGACTAAGCTCAACGACCCAAGTGGCCGACACAAACACCTGGCCCATCTAGGAGTGGCACTGCAGTGTCACGCAGGATGGCCCTTCCAAAAAACACTCCCCAAACAGCACATGACGCAAAGAAAAAAAGAGGCGCAATGAGGTAGCTGTGTGAGTAAGCTAAGCGACCCTAGTGGCCGACACAAACACCTGGCCCATCTAGGAGTGGTACTGCAGTGTCACGCAGGATGGCCGTGACTGAAATGACGGGTTGGTTTGGACCCCCACCGAAAAAGAAGCAATTAATCTCTCCTTGCACAAACTGGCTCTACAGAGGCAAGATGTCCACCTCATCATCATCCTCCGATATATCACCGTGTACATCCCGCTCCTCACAGATTATCAATTCGTCCCCACTGGAATCCACCATCTCAGCTCCCTGTGTACTTTGTGGAGGCAATTGCTGCTGGTCAATGTCTCCACGGAGGAATTGATTATAATTCATTTTAATGAACATCATCTTCTCCACATTTTCTGGAAGTAACCTCGTACGCTGATTGCTGACAAGGTGAGCGGCGGCACTAAACACTCTTTCGGAGTACACACTTGTGGGAGGGCAACTTAGGTAGAATAAAGCCAGTTTGTGCAAGGGCCTCCAAATTGCCTCTTTTTCCTGCCAGTATAAGTACGGACTGTCTGATGTGCCTACTTGGATGCGGTCACTCATATAATCCTCCACCATTCTTTCAATGGTGACAGAATCATATGCAGTGACAGTAGACGACATGTCCGTAATCGTTGTCAGGTCCTTCAGTCCGGACCAGATGTCAGCATCAGCAGTCGCTCCAGACTGCCCTGCATCACCGCCAGCGGGTGGGCTCGGAATTCTGAGCCTTTTCCTCGCACCCCCAGTTGCGGGAGAATGTGAAGGAGGAGATGTTGACAGGTCGCGTTCCGCTTGACTTGACAATTTTGTCACCAGCAGGTCTTTGAACCCCAGCAGACTTGTGTCTGCCGGAAAGAGAGATCCAAGGTAGGTTTTAAATCTAGGATCGAGCACGGTGGCCAAAATGTAGTGCTCTGATTTCAACAGATTGACCACCCGTGAATCCTTGTTAAGCGAATTAAGCGCTCCATCCACAAGTCCCACATGCCTAGCGGAATCGCTCCCTTTTAGCTCCTCCTTCAATGCCTCCAGCTTCTTCTGCAAAAGCCTGATGAGGGGAATGACCTGACTCAGGCTGGCAGTGTCTGAACTGACTTCACGTGTGGCAAGTTCAAAAGGTTGCAGAACCTTGCACAACGTTGAAATCATTCTCCACTGCGCTTGAGACAGGTACATTCCACCTCCTATATCGTGCTCAATTGTATAGGCTTGAATGGCCTTTTGCTGCTCCTCCAACCTCTGAAGCATATATAGGGTTGAATTCCACCTCGTTACCACTTCTTGCTTCAGATGATGGCAGGGCAGGTTCAGGCGTTTTTGGTGGTGCTCCAGTCTTCTGTACGTGGTGCCTGTACGCCGAAAGTGTCCCGCAATCCTTCTGGCCACCGACAGCATCTCTTGCACGCCCCTGTCGTTTTTTTAAAAATTCTGCACCACCAAATTCAAGGTATGTGCAAAACATGGGACGTGCTGGAATTTGCCCATATTTAATGCACACACAATATTGCTGGCGTTGTCCGATGCCACAAATCCACAGGAGAGTCCAATTGGGGTAAGCCATTCCGCGATGATCTTCCTCAGTTGCCGTAAGAGGTTTTCAGCTGTGTGCGTATTCTGGAAACCGGTGATACAAAGCGTAGCCTGCCTAGGAAAGAGTTGGCGTTTGCGAGATGCTGCTACTGGTGCCGCCGCTGCTGTTCTTGCGGCGGGAGTCCATACATCTACCCAGTGGGCTGTCACAGTCATATAGTCCTGACCCTGCCCTGCTCCACTTGTCCACATGTCCGTGGTTAAGTGGACATTGGTTACAACTGCATTTTTTAGGACACTGGTGAGTCTTTTTCTGACGTCCGTGTACATTCTCGGTATCGCCTGCCTAGAGAAGTGGAACCTAGATGGTGTTTGGTAACGGGGGCACACTACCTCAAGAAATTGTCTAGTTCCCTGTGAACTAACGGCGGATACCGGACGCACGTCTAACACCAACATAGTTGTCAAGGCCTCAGTTATCCGCTTTGCAACAGGATGACTGCTGTGATATTTCATCTTCCTCGCAAAGGACTGTTGGACAGTCAATTGCTTGGTGGAAGTAGTAAAAGTGGGCTTACGACTTCCCCTCTGGGATGACCATCGACTCCCAGCAGCAACAACAGCAGCGCCAGCAGCAGTAGGCGTTACACGCAAGGATGCATCGGAGGAATCCCAGGCAGGAGAGGACTCGTCAGAATTGCCAGTGACATGGCCTGCAGGACTATTGGCATTCCTGGGGAAGGAGGAAATTGACACTGAGGGAGTTGGTGGGGTGGTTTGCGTGAGCTTGGTTACAAGAGGAAGGGATTTACTGGTCAGTGGACTGCTTCCGCTGTCGCCCAAAGTTTTTGAACTTGTCACTGACTTATTATGAATGCGCTGCAGGTGACGTATAAGGGAGGATGTTCCGAGGTGGTTAACGTCCTTACCCCTACTTATTACAGCTTGACAAAGGCAACACACGGCTTGACAAATGTTGTCCGCATTTCTGTTGAAATACTTCCACACCGAAGAGCTGATTTTTTTGGTATTTTCACCAGGCATGTCAACGGCCCTATTCCTCCCATGGACAACAGGTGTCTCCCCGGGTGCCTGACTTAAACAAACCACCTCACCATCAGAATCCTCCTTGTCAATTTCCTCCCCAGCGCCAGCAACACCCATATCCTCCTCATCCTGGTGTACTTCAACACTGACATCTTCAATCTGACTATCAGGAACTGGACTGCGGGTGCTCCTTCCAGCACTTGCAGGGGGCGTGCAAATGGTGGAAGGCGCATGCTCTTCACGTCCAGTGTTGGGAAGGTCAGGCATCGCAACCGACACAATTGGACTCTCCTTGTGGATTTGGGATTTCGAAGAACGCACAGTTCTTTGCGGTGCTTTTGCCAGCTTGAGTCTTTTCATTTTTCTAGCGAGAGGCTGAGTGCTTCCATCCTCATGTGAAGCTGAACCACTAGCCATGAACATAGGCCAGGGCCTCAGCCGTTCCTTGCCACTCCGTGTGGTAAATGGCATATTGGCAAGTTTACGCTTCTCCTCCGACAATTTTATTTTAGATTTTGGAGTCCTTTTTTTACTGATATTTGGTGTTTTGGATTTTACATGCTCTGTACTATGACATTGGGCATCGGCCTTGGCAGACGACGTTGCTGGCATTTCATCGTCTCGGCCATGACTAGTGGCAGCAGCTTCAGCACGAGGTGGAAGTGGATCTTGATCTTTCCCTAATTTTGGAACCTCAACATTTTTGTTCTCCATATTTTAATAGGCACAACTAAAAGGCACCTCAGGTAAACAATGGAGATGGATGGATACTAGTATACTTATGGATGGACGAGCGACTGCCGACACAGAGGTAGCTACAGCCGTGGACTACCGTACTGTGTCTGCTGCTAATATAGACTGGATGATAATGAGATGAAATTAAATATATATATATATAATATCACTAGTACTGCAGCCGGACAGGTATATATATTTATTATGTAATGACTGATGACGGACCTGCTGGACACTGTCAGCTCAGCACCGCAGACTGCTACAGTAAGCTACTATAGTAGTATGTATCAAGAAGAAAGAAATAAAAAAAACACGGGTAGGTGGTATACAATTATGGATGGACCAGCGACTGCCGACACAGAGGTAGCTACAGCCGTGGACTACCGTACTGTGTCTGCTGCTAATATAGACTGGATGATAATGAGATGAAATTAATATATATATATATATATATAATATCACTAGTACTGCAGCCGGACAGGTATATATATTTATTATGTAATGACTGATGACGGACCTGCTGGACACTGTCAGCTCAGCAGCACCGCAGACTGCTACAGTAAGCTACTATAGTAATATGTATCAAGAAGAAAGAAAAAAAAAAAAAAAACACGGGTAGGTGGTATACAATTATGGATGGACCAGCGACTGCCGACACAGAGGTAGCTACAGCCGTGGACTACCGTACTGTGTCTGCTGCTAATATAGACTGGATGATAATGAGATGAAATTAATATATATATATATATATATATAATATCACTAGTACTGCAGCCGGACAGGTATATATATTTATTATGTAATGACTGATGACGGACCTGCTGGACACTGTCAGCTCAGCAGCACCGCAGACTGCTACAGTAAGCTACTATAGTAGTATGTATCAAGAAGAAAGAAAAAAAAAAAAACACGGGTAGGTGGTATACAATTATGGATGGACCAGCGACTGCCGACACAGAGGTAGCTACAGCCGTGGACTACCGTACTGTGTCTGCTGCTAATATAGACTGGATGATAATGAGATGAAATTAATATATATATATATATATATATATATATATAATATCACTAGTACTGCAGCCGGACAGGTATATATATTTATTATGTAATGACTGATGACGGACCTGCTGGACACTGTCAGCTCAGCAGCACCGCAGACTGCTACAGTAAGCTACTATAGTAGTATGTATCAAGAAGAAAGAAAAAAAAAACACGGGTAGGTGGTATACAATTATGGATGGACCAGCGACTGCCGACACAGAGGTAGCTACAGCCGTGGACTACCGTACTGTGTCTGCTGCTAATATAGACTGGATGATAATGAGATGAAATTAATATATATATATATATATAATATCACTAGTACTGCAGCCGGACAGGTATATATATTTATTATGTAATGACTGATGACGGACCTGCTGGACACTGTCAGCTCAGCAGCACCGCAGACTGCTACAGTAAGCTACTATAGTAGTATGTATCAAGAAGAAAGAAAAAAAAAAAACACGGGTAGGTGGTATACAATTATGGATGGACCAGCGACTGCCGACACAGAGGTAGCTACAGCCGTGGACTACCGTACTGTGTCTGCTGCTAATATAGACTGGATGATAATGAGATGAAATTAATATATATATATATAATATCACTAGTACTGCAGCCGGACAGGTATATATATTTATTATGTAATGACTGATGACGGACCTGCTGGACACTGTCAGCTCAGCAGCACCGCAGACTGCTACAGTAAGCTACTATAGTAGTATGTATCAAGAAGAAAGAAAAAAAAAACACGGGTAGGTGGTATACAATTATGGATGGACCAGCGACTGCCGACACAGAGGTAGCTACAGCCGTGGACTACCGTACTGTGTCTGCTGCTAATATAGACTGGATGATAATGAGATGAAATTAATATATATATATATAATATCACTAGTACTGCAGCCGGACAGGTATATATATTTATTATGTAATGACTGATGACGGACCTGCTGGACACTGTCAGCTCAGCAGCACCGCAGACTGCTACAGTAAGCTACTATAGTAGTATGTATCAAGAAGAAAAAACAAACACCCGGGTAGGTGGTATACAATTATGGATGGACCAGCGACTGCCGACACAGAGGTAGCTACAGCCGTGGACTACCGTACTGTGTCTGCTGCTAATATAGACTGGATGATAATGAGATGAAATTAATATATATATATATATATATAATATCACTAGTACTGCAGCCGGACAGGTATATATATTTATTATGTAATGACTGATGACGGACCTGCTGGACACTGTCAGCTCAGCAGCACCGCAGACTGCTACAGTAAGCTACTATAGTAGTATGTATCAAGAAGAAAGAAAAAAAAAAAACACGGGTAGGTGGTATACAATTATGGATGGACCAGCGACTGCCGACACAGAGGTAGCTACAGCCGTGGACTACCGTACTGTGTCTGCTGCTAATATAGACTGGATGATAATGAGATGAAATTAATATATATATATATAATATCACTAGTACTGCAGCCGGACAGGTATATATATTTATTATGTAATGACTGATGACGGACCTGCTGGACACTGTCAGCTCAGCAGCACCGCAGACTGCTACAGTAAGCTACTATAGTAGTTTGTATCAAGAAGAAAGAAAAAAAAAACACGGGTAGGTGGTATACAATTATGGATGGACCAGCGACTGCCGACACAGAGGTAGCTACAGCCGTGGACTACCGTACTGTGTCTGCTGCTAATATAGACTGGATGATAATGAGATGAAATTAATATATATATATATATATATATAATATCACTAGTACTGCAGCCGGACAGGTATATATATTTATTATGTAATGACTGATGACGGACCTGCTGGACACTGTCAGCTCAGCAGCACCGCAGACTGCTACAGTAAGCTACTATAGTAGTATGTATCAAGAAGAAAGAAAAAAAAAAAAAACACGGGTAGGTGGTATACAATTATATATATATTATATACAATTATATATATATTAAACTGGTGGTGATTAATTAAACTGGTGGTCAGGTCACTGGTCACACTATCAGCAACTTGCAAGTAGTACTCCTAAGCAGACAATCACAATATATACTGGTGGTCAGTGTGGTCACAATGGCAGTGTGGCACTCTGGCAGCAAAAGTGTGCACTGTACGTTAATATGTACTCCTGCTCTCAGACTCTAACTGCTCCCCACTGTCTCCCCCACAAGTCAGATATACAGTCACACTATCACTTCTGCAAATAGTAGTACTCCTCCTAATGCTCCCCAAAATTACTAAAGTAAATACTGTGTCTCTCTCTACTCTAGTCTCACTCTCTTCTCTATAAACGGAGAGGACGCCAGCCACGTCCTCTCCCTATCAATCTCAATGCACGTGTGAAAATGGCGGCGACGCGCGGCTCCTTATATAGAATTCGAGTCTCGCGATAGAATCCGAGCCTCGCGAGAATCCGACAGCGGGATGATGACGTTCGGGCGCGCTCGGGTTAACCGAGCAAGGCGGGAAGATCCGAGTCGCTCGGACCCGTGTAAAAAAACCTGAAGTTCGGGCGGGTTCGGATTCCGAGGAACCGAACCCGCTCATCTCTAATTATTATTATTATTATTATTATAAATATTTGAAAAAACAATAATGTAAGCTATGATTTTTTATTTATTGAAGAGTCCAGCTTTCCAATACAGCAATATTCAGTGTTTCCCATAATCTAATTATGCTTTACCCAAATAAAATATTACCCTGCTACTGTATATTACTCCCAATATTTCCTAAATGCCCCCTCTCTGTTTGTGACGTGATGTTAACCCATACTCACATGTGTAAAATTAATATACACAACAAAATGCCTGGCACTAAAATTGTTTAAACAAATAATATTAAAATCAGATAACAAATGTTTTGAGAAGTCCTTCTTTTGATTTCAGTTATCCTGCTTCTCTAGTAGGTAAAGTGTAATGGAATCTGCTGGCGCTATACAAGTTAATAAATAAATTATAATACAATAGTTGCACAAAAGAATGGTACACCAAAACTTCCCTGTACATGTATTTACCTATACCATAGTAACATACTTTCTAAGTTCATAATCCTTTTGTTTATTTATAACTTTAAAACAATAATTAGTTTGATCTCATCTGTGAATCATGCCCACATTTATAAAGCCTTGGAGAGTGATAAATTGCACTGTAATAAACTAACCAGCTCCTAACTGCCATGTTACAGGCTATGTTTGAAAAATGACAGGAGCTGATTGATTGGAACTTTATAACCATGTTATTTATCACTCTCCAAGGCTTGATAAATCTGGGCATGACTTTTGATTCCACCTTTATTAGCCTAATTTATATTGTCTATAATATATCCTAATTGAAAATTCTCGGATAGCTGTACTCTGTGATTAACCATAAATACTTTCAGACCTCACACCCATTGGGTCAGTTTTCCTCTTCTCGGAAGAAAACAAGTGACCAGGGCCGTAACTACGTGTGTGCCAAGTGGGCTTGGCACACAGCGCAGTTGCCCTGAGGGCGCACGGCCAGCGGCATGTAATGAGTCAAATTGACTCATTACATGCCGTCTCTGCTGTGTGCGCCGTGCGCCGCGCTGGAGGGAGAAGAGACCAGCGCTGGGCAGCGGACAAGGAGGAGGAGGAAGGGGGAGCAGGGAGCCGCAGCAGCGCTATTTCATTGGTAGTAAGCGCCGCTGCAGCATCCCCCTCTCCTTCCGTATAGGCTGCCCGGCGCTGCTATGGATGCTGGGATGCGGTTCCTTCATCCCAGCATCCACAGCAGCGCCAGGCAGCCAATACGGAAGAAGAAGGGGATGCTGCAGCGGCGCTTACTACCAATGAAATAGCGCTGCTGCGGCTCCCTGCTCCCCCTACCTCCTCCTCCTTCTCACCTCACTGCCTGCACCGAGAGGGAGATGCCAGCACGAAGAGCCTGTCAGCGGGGATAAGGTAAGTATATCCCTCTCTCTCTTTCTCTCTCTCTCTCTCTCTCTCTCTCTCTCTCTCAGGGGGACACCGTCTGCCGCAATGTGTAAAAAGGGGGCCTGGCTGCCGCAATGTGTAAAAAGGGGGCCTGGCTGCCGCAATGTGTAAAGAGGGGGCCTGGCTGCCGCAATGTGTAAAAAGGGGGACTGGCTGCCGCAATGTGTAAAAAGGGGGACTGTCTGCCGCAATGTGTAAAAAGGGGGTGTGGCTGCCGCAATGTGTAAAAAGGGGGCCTGGCTGCCGCAATGTGTAAAAAAGGGGTTCTGGCTGCCGCAATGTGTAAAAAGGGGGACTGGCTGCCGCAATGTGTAAAAAGGGGTCCTGGCTTCCGCAATGTGTAAAAAGGGACTGGCTGTCGCAATGTGTAAAAAGGGGTCCTGGCTGCCGCAATGTATAAAGAGGGGGAGTGGCTGCCGCAATGTGTAAAAAGGGTGACTGGCTGCCGCAATGTGTAAAAAGGGGGACTGGCTGCCGCAATGTGTAAAGAGGGGGCCTGGCTGCCGCAATGTGTAAAAAGGGGGACTGGCTGCCGCAATGTGTAAAAAGGGCCTGGCTGCCGCAATGTGTAAAAAGGGGGACTGGCTGCCGCAATGTGTAAAAAGGGGGCCTGGCTGCCGCAATGTGTAAAAAGGGGGACTGGCTGCCGCAATGTGTAAAAAGGGGGACTGTCTGCTGTAATGTGTAAAAAGGGGGACGCTGTCTGCTGTAATGTATAAAAGGGGCTCTACCTGGTGTAGTAGCGCTACTGTGCAGCGTAATTTGAATAATGTAGACTACTGTGCACCGTAGTATGAATTGCTATTATTTTGTGGCTACGCCCGTTCCCCGTGAAGCCACGCCCCTATAAATTTTTGGCGCGCCTACGGCGCGCACTGCCCCTATCTTACATGGGGGGGGGGGGGGCGCCACTGTCGTTTCTTGCACACAGCGCTAAAATGCCTAGTTACGGCACTGCAAGTGACTCTCCTCTTCAGCTATTACAATGTGTGATGTACAGTAAATGGCTTTTCCAGTCGTCAGCCACTTTAGAGGTGACAGCGGAGATTTATTGTTTATTTGTAGAACGGGACTATTAGTAACATTTTATATTTATGGCTTACGTTAAAGCTCCTTATCAGTGACTTCCATCTGACTGCTCTTTGAAAGGACTTTGTTGTAGCTAACGCTGAAGATGATTTCACTGTTGATAGCCTTTAAAAATGTTTAAATAGCTTTCCTAGTGGAATGTTCCATTAGTTTTCTAGACTACAGTTCTACAAAGGACTTGGTGGCTTAATTATTGACTTGTCGATTACACTCTTATTAAGTAGCTAAAAGTCACTGAATTCCAATGACGACTAGCCAGAACTATTTTACTGTACCTCTATGTATGCTGGGTTTGTGTAGTAATGGAAGTGCAGTCATTCAGATCTTAACTACTGGGGAATTTTTGAAAAGAATTTCCAGCATATCGTCACTCTTGCGTTTACTGTCCCAGCCAGCAGTTCCCGTAGAATCTAGAGAGTGTGGTAGCGAAACTGATACATCTGTGGGCAGCAGTTGGCATAGAGAATTGGCATGGGGAGTCCCCCCAATTTTCTATATTTAATTTTTATTTTCTCTTTTGAAAGAGGGTTTGCTTTCTGATATCAAACACAGACGATCATCATCTACGTACAGTAGGGTCTCCGCTGTTTACAGATGTCCCCCATATTTACAAACCTATAGCCAGCACCAAGTGAAGGTGCTGGCTATAACAACCAATCAAATTTTGGCTATCATTGTATAAAATATACTAGACAAATGATAGCCAGATTCTGATTGGTTAGAGGGTTTCCAGGAGTCACCTACTGTATTCCCTTCCATACAGAATTCCCAATTGAATTTACTGATAATTGTCCCTGAAAGTTGGCATAATCTTGTGACACACTAAAGGGCATCTCTATCAAAATTCCTCTTTCTTAAAAAACAATTCAACATTCTAATAAAAATAAAAAAAATAAGAGAAAAGAAATTTGCCGGAACTGTTCCGGCTCGCTGCCTCAGTTATTTAAAGTATTTCAGATACATCAGATAGGAAATAATTCTTCTTTCTAAAGCAAAAAGTTTCTCCACGTCATGGCTTTGTGACACTATGAATGGAGCATTAAATCACCTAGGTTCAAATCTGCAGTAATATCAAACCAACAATAGGTCTTCCACATGCTGATAATATATATGACATGTTAGCTATTTAAAACATACTGGTAGTTGACAATAGTTCACAATATACTCAGTGCCGTTTCTTGCGGCACTTCTTGAGCTCTTTGAATCCCCCCTCCTCCCTCCTCCCGAGTGCCCAGCTCAGGGGACTGAGTTTCGCGGAATGACGCGTGTGCGTCGTCATTCCTCGAAACCCGGCCCCCCCGAGCTGGGTACTTGGGAGGAGGGGAAGCCAAGCCGGCCGGCGCCGCGAAGATGAGAGAAAGGCGGCTGAAGAGCGGGAAGAACTGCTTCAAACATAAGTCAGCCTCTCCCCCCCCCCCCCTCAAACCCGCCACCTGCCGGAATGTGTAAAATGGGGACACTTGCCTGCCATCATGTGTAAAATGGGGACCCTTGCCTGCCGTTATGTGTAAAATGGGGACACGTGCCTACCGTAATGTGTAAAATGGGGACTCTTGCCTGCCGTACTGTGTAAAATGGGGACACTTGCCTGCTGTATTGTTGAAAATGGGGACTCGTGCCTGCCGTAATGTGTAAAATGGGGACTCTTGCCTGCCGTACTGTGTAAAATGGGGACACTTGCCTGCTGTATTGTTGAAAATGGGGACTCGTGCCTGCCGTAATGTGTAAAATGGGGACACGTGCCTGCCGTAATGTGTAAAATGGGGACTTTTGCCTGCCGTAATGTGTAAAATGGGGACACGTGCCTGCCGTAATGTGTAATATGGGAACACTTGACTGACGTAATGTGTAAAATGGGGACTCTTGCCTGCCGTAATGTGTAAAATGGGGTCACGTGCCTGCCGTAATGTGTAAAATGGGGACACTTGCCTGCCGTAATGTGTAAAATGGGGACTATTGCCTGCCGTTATGTGGAAAATGGGGACTCTTGCCTGCCGTAATGTGGAAAAGGGGGATTTAATGTATCAAAGGCATTGTGGTGTATGGCATAATATATATTTTACATTATTTTCCTGTGTTCGCCGTGATCTGTCGGTGCAAGGTCAAAAACTGGGGTGTAAGGTAGTCTTCTCAGATGAGGCCACACCCATTTTACAGAGACCACACCCATTTTATCTAGGCCACTCCTCTTTGCCTTTTACTTTTTATATCTATGGGGGGGGCGCATTTTTTATTATGTCAATAGCGGGGGGAGGCGCATTTTTATATCTCGCACTGAGAGCCAAATTGGCTAGAAACAGCCATGAATATACTGTAAGTCTCAACTGGTCAAGCCTTGTGAGAAGTATAGTTGTTGTTTTTTTTTTTTTTTTTTGAAGGTTCTGTCTGGAATGGTGTCTGCAACTTCAAGCTATAGACACTTTAGAAATGACAGTGCTCAAATAAGTGAAAGGAAATTCTTATAAAATTATGACACTTTTCTACAAATAAATAATCATACAAACTAAAAACATACATAGGTACAAAATAGATGGCTAACAGTTCAGACAAAGTAAGTGGTACACTGAATGCAAATTGTATGGAGGTGATTTTCTTAAATGACAATTAGGTGTATAGTTTATTTTATCTTACTGAATTATCCTATGAATAGCTTTTTTTTGTTTTAGTTCCACTGTGCTGTGTAGTAAATGGTAGTTCTTTAGCACTATATGTCATTTTTAAAGTACCTATACTAAAATAAAAGGGTTTATTTACTAAACGTTGTGTTATAAAACCAGGCGTTTCCTTTTTATGCTCGAAATTTAAAGGGGCATTGCTTTTACTAGCTGTGTTTTGCTAATAAAATCATAGCTCTTTTAAATTTAAGGCATAAACGTGATTGGAGGAGATGGGTTTTAAAATCCACAAAAATTATCTGTGTTACAAAAACCTAAGCTTGGTACAGTAGCTACAGTATCTGGAATTATGTCACACATGGAGACTAAGACCTGTGTATGTATACAGTTCTATAGCACGTTGAAGGACACAAAATTATTCACAATGGTTCGGGAGTCGTTAAGCCATAAGAAATGTCTCTGAATAGCTCAACTTCAGGAGCCTCAAGATAGTACACTAAGGGGGTAATTCTGAGTTGATCGCAGCAGCAAGTTTGTTAGCAATTGGGCAAAACCATGTGCTCTGCAGGGGGGGCAGATATAACATTTGCAGAGAGAGTTAGCTTTGGGTGGGTTATTTTGTTTCTGTGCAGGGTAAATACTGGCTGCTTTATTTTTACACTGCAATTTAGATTTCAGTTTGAATACACCCCACCCAAATCTAACTCTCTCTGCACGTTATATCTGCCCCTCCCCCTGCAGTGCACATGGTTTTGCCCAATTTCTAACAAACTTGCTGCTGCGATCAACTCAGAATTAGGCCCAAAGTGTAACACGTAAGTTGCAAGCCCACAGCATTGAACACTAGTAGCAAGGTTTCAGAAAAAAAAGCACTCTGAAAGCAAGGTTGCAGAGACACAGGATAGCACTCTGATAACAAGGATGCAGGAACATAGAATAGCACTCTGATAGAAAGGATGCAGGAATAGAGAATGACACTCTGAAAGCAAGGTTTGAGTAACACGGGAAAGCACACTGGTAGCAAGAGTACAGGAGCACAGGAAAATACTCTAGTAGTATGTTTGGAGGAAAACAGGATAGCACTCTGGTAACAAGGTTACGGAAGTATAAGATGACACTATGGTAGCAATGTTTAAGAAACACATTATAACAGTCTGGAAGCAGAGTGTCTGGAGCCCACAGATAGCATAGTGTCAAGGATGTCAAGGGCTTGGGTTCAAACACTGATTCTGGTAACACAGTTTAGTAGAAACTGAATGTTAAGGAATAAATTTACTAAGCTCCATGTATGGTCATGATGACCAACACAGGTGCATTTTCAATCTTGGAATTTTACCAAACACCTAACATGGGAGTGTTAGGTCAAATAGAAGTACAAAACACAGGAGGACAGGGACATACGATCAAATACACCATTGGCCAAACTCTGGTGGATTTCACATAGATATCAATGAAACTCAGAAATTTACCAAGAATTGTTTCTGACACACCCGTGACTAGTGCAAACTCGGATCAAAATGCACTTTTCAAATACTGTAGATGTCCCCCCAAGCGGCGTGTTTAGAGAAGGCTGCACGAATAAGTGGGATCTGTGCAGTGCTTCTCTGTGTAAAAGTAAAAAAAAAAGTTACAATGTTTAAAAAACAATTGCGTGTGGTTCCCCATCCTAAGCATAAACAGGGGAAAAGAAGTGCGAGGTTCCCCTGTATTTAAAGAACCAACATCGGGCTCTTGGACTGGTCTTGGTTATAAAAATACGGGAGAAAAAAAAGACATAGAGGTCCCCCGTATTTTTAAAACCAAGTAGCCAAGGAGGTGAAGCCACAGCCAGGGGTTTATACTGGTCCTTGCGGCCTTAGAAACCCTCCCAACTAGACATCCCTGGCAGGGGTTGCCTAGGGGAGTGGGGACCCCCAATATAGGGGGGCACCCAAGGGCCAGGGCTGAAGCCCAGGACTATGCCCGCCACCCCTGGGCTGTGGGTGGCGGTTTCATAGCAATTGAGTGTAAAAGTAAGAATTAAAATTGTGTTTTACTGGTGAAACTACAGGTCCCAGCAAGCCTCCCCTGCATGCTGATACTTGGAGAACCACAAGCATCAGCATGCAGGGCATTAAAGGGCACGCTGGTACATGTAGTATCACCAGTGTAACAAATATTACAATAAAGACAGTACACAGACACCGTCCAAAGTAGAACTTTAATAAAACACACACACTCTCACACACACACTCACACTTACAGTACATACATACACACACTCACTCGCTCACAAATACTTACCTACAATCCCTCGTAGCCCTATCCATCCTCATCTCCAGAAGCTTTCCAAGGCAGATGTTAAAAAAAATAAAAAAATACTCACCTACAGTATTTCCTGTATAGTTCGGTCCTCTTCGGTCCATGTAGGTATCCTAGAGGTTGAAAATGATTTTAATAAAAAAGAAAATCCTGATCCAGCGGACTTAGGAGATCGAAGTTACCACATAGATCCCCTTTCCTGAACGTTGGTCTTCCATGTGACATCCGTCACTTGGAGACCAGCCAGGCAATCAGGGAGCGCCACATACTAGTGCTCTCTTGATTGGTTTACCGTTGCTGGGCTGTAAATCAAGCAGAGCCCATACGCTTCTATGGGGAAAGTTACCAATAGAAGTCTATGGCTGGGAACCGGCGGTTTGCGGTAAGCCACTAGGTTAAGTGAGGTAAATCTTGTGATCCATGCAGGCTTCTCTAAACACGCTGCTGCGGAGGACATCTGTTTGAAAAGTGCATTTTGATCCGAGTTTGCACTATTCACGGGTGTTCTTGCAGAAACGATTCTTGATAAATTTCCGAGTTTTATTGATATCTATGTGAAATCCACCCGAGTTTGGCCGATGGTGTATTTGATCGTATATCCCTGTCCTCCTGTGTTTTGTACTTCTATTTTACCTAACACTCCCGTAGCTGTGAGACAGAATAGGCTCAGATATGATCTTATTCTGATTGCAGAAAGAGTCAGTGTGTGGGGTTAGTGTGGGCTTCTCATGTTCATATGGATTCATCATTTATGTTGCTTCAGCAAACACTTAATCAATTTCTATGTACAAGATGTCATAAGGTAACGCAAAACTGCAGTGTTCAGGAGGGAACAGTATGATATACCGACGGTCGGGATGCCGATGCCAGCCTTTAGTATACCGACAACGGCCGTCAGTATTCCAGCAGCGGGGTGAGCGCAAAGAGTCCCCTTTCGGGCTCGCTATGCTCGTCCCACTGCGGGTGTCGTGGACAGCCACAATTGGAAAATAGCCCCTGTTAGCTGGGATTATGGCTGTCGGCATTGTCAGCGGCCGGCATTCCGGCGTCGGTAACCTGACCGCCAAGATACCGCCCACCGGTAAATTAACTGCATCCCATTCAGGATTGTCTTGTTTTTAATTGGAGAATGGCTAAGAAGTTGAATTACCTCTGTACTTCAGTGCAGGCAATGTTGCTAATTAGCAACATTTGGCACTCTAAGAGTAGGAATCAATTTACTGTATATTCATATAAGTAAGGGTTAGGGCACCTATGTATTATCCATCTTAATCCCATTTCTCTGCATGTCCTATTTGTGAAGTGGCCATAATACCACATCCTGTAGTTTACCAGATCACTGCAGCACAGAATATTTAGCAAATACATGGTACAATCTTGGTGCTACATGTGACAAGGGCAGCACCATTATGTAAGGAAATTAATGGATGCAAGCAAGCAAGCAAGCAAGCAAGCAAGCAGTAAGTCATGCTTTAATAGTTGTATCATTAAAGGAGCAGGGACCTCCAGCAGTACAGAGTTTATAAGGTACACCTACTCTCCCAGAACATCATGGAGACTCCTGACTTTTTAGGGAGTCCCACAGACTCCTGTAAGAGTAGATGACCCTCCCACATACTGCCCACTGAAATGGGTGGAACAGGAAGCATAATGTTAGGATATGATGTGTTAGGATATGATGCACTCTGTGCCTGTCTCCTTCTACACATCAGTCTATGGGTGCATCCCATAGTCCGCTAGTGCCAAGAGTCACTCAGAGGCAGAGCTATGTGATGTAATCCCTGCTCCTCAATCTTAGAGTGAGAGAGTTAGAGAGACTGAGTCCTGGTGTGTGTAAGCATGCAGTGCTGTGACCGGGAGTGGATCTCAGCTACAGAGACTCACAGTGGGGATAATTCAGACCTGATCGCTAGGCTGCGTTTTCTCACAGCCTGCGATCAGGTCCTAACTGCACATGCGTATGCACCGCAATGCGCAGGTGCGACGGACCGCAGCAATGGGGATCGGTGCATAGCGACAGGATGGTGCGAAAAAAGTGATCGCAAAGTAACTGACAGGAAGAGGGCGTTTGTGTGTGGCAACTGACCATTTTCAGGAAGTGTCTGGAAAAATGCAGGCGTGTCCTAGTGTTGGAAGGGAGGGTGACTGACGTCAATTCCGTTCCCGGACAGGTGGAAGTGATCGCAGTGGCTAAGTAAGTCCTGGGCTGCGCAGAGACTGCACAAAATAATTTTGTGCAGCTCTGCTACACATGCGTTCGCACATTTGCACAGCTAAAATACACTCCCCCAGTAGGTGGCGACTATCTGATCGCAGGGCTGCAAAAATCGCTGTCCAGCGATCAGGTCTGAATTAGGCCCAGTGTTCCATTGCATGTATCGTGGCTCCAGAGCTGACGCTGACGCATCTTCTCTACAGCGGCAGTCAGACTGCATGGCTGTGCAGTCCTCTGTCCCTCACCACCGGAAACAACTCCTGATAAGTACCGCTACCACTGCTGTTACCTTATATGATATAAGGGCCCCTAATTACCTATAATAGTATTAAATCTGAGTCACCTGTGTTCACTGAATAAACCTGCATTACTGTTTACGTCATTAAGTGTGTGGACTAACGTCACTGCACCAGGCAATTCCAATACACTCTGCCAACAGGTTATGGGCCCAGTCCTGCGCCCCAGACCTGCGTGTGCCTGAAGATTAACCCCCTGAGTGCTTTTGAATAATCACACAAATAATGCTTAAAGTGACATTTTATACAAGTGCAGAAAGAATGTATAACACAGGACACATCATGAACTTTGCTAAGCTGAAAGGTTCAGAGAACTACAGTATGCTACATGGAAGTTTGCCATGGAGATGCAGCTTAAGATTAAAACATTGTGGAAGGTTACTATAGACCCAGGAGCAGGTCCAAGCACCACATGACGTAGACAGAGCCATTGGGACGATATGTTTAGCTGTGGAGCAGCATGTCTATTCAATAGTCAGTGGGAAAGTGTCAGCTAAGGACATGTGGACAGCCCTGCAAAATGCATATGAAGATAAAGGTCTAATGAGAAGGATTAGTTTAAGACGCATGCTATATGGAACGAAATCTGTGCCCGAGTGCCTGCAAGGACATGAACAATTACATTGATAAGTTATTGTTGATAGCTCAGCAGTTGGCATCTTTTGGGGCACAGGTGGATGAGGAAGAGGTGGCAATGGCTATGTAACAGAATCTGACCCCAGAATTTGATTTTTTTGGTGGTTACTTTAGAGTCTAATGACACTAAGCTGACAACGGAGATTGTAAGGGCCAAGTTGCTGCAGTTCCAAGAACGTATTCCTATCGAAACCATAGCTGAGGGATCTGCCTTGATCACAAAGGGCACAAAGTCCAAAAAGCACAAATTCAAATGTTTTGTATGTCACAAGATAGTACATAAAGCTTCAGATTGCAGAATGAGAAATCCGAGTGGTGAGCAGAAGCAGCGTGACAAGCCAAACAAGTCAGAATTGAATGTAGCAGATAGTCACATGAAGGATTGCTGGTACATGGACTCGGTGGCCACTAGACATTTCAGTTGCAATAAGCATTGATTCAATTCTTTAACACCGTGTGTTCCCACTACAGTTACAGGGATTGGAAATAAAGCCCTTACTGCATTACAAGCTGGGACAATCACAGTGCGTTTAAGAATTGGAGGAGAAACAGTTGTTACAGATATCCAAGATGTATTGTATGTGCCTGATTTAGGAAGTAATCTCATTGCTATCAGCATCCTAGATAATAAAGACTATAGAGTCCAATTTCAGAAGGGCAAATGTGTGGTGCAGAATAAAAGAGGGACTGTTATTGCTCAGCAAGCGGGTGCAACCAACTATATGTCCTGGACACTGAGGAGTGTACTGCAATGATGGCTACTGATGAAAAACAATGGAGCTGTGGAACAAAACCTTGGGTCATCTGGGATATGACAACGTCCAGAAACTGCTAGATGGAATGGTAACAGGATCACCGCGAGCAACACTGAAAGACCCATGTGTAAGAGTTGCAAAAAAGGCAAGCAAACTCGCAACCCATTTACAAAGTCAGTTAGTAGAGCAGAGACACCGTTAGCTCTAGTGCACACAGACGTGTGTGGTCCAATGGAGGAAGACTCAATCAGTGGCTACAGGTATTTCATGACTCTCATTGATGACACCACAAGAATGACGCGTGTACTTCCTTAAAGAGAAGAGTGAAATGGTCAACAAAATTGTGGAATACGAAAACCTAGTGAAGAATCAGACAGGTCTGAAACTAAAGATCCTGAGATCAGACGATGGTGGAGAGCATTGCTTAGGAATATGGCATAAAGCATCAGCTTACGCACCGGAACAGAATGGCATGAGTGAGCGGGCAAACCACACAATTGTTGAGGAGCACGGACTATGTTAAGTGATGCTGGCTTGGAAAATAAGTTTTGGGCAGAAGCAGTATCTACTGCAGTATATCTAAAGAATCGTGTACCTACACTGGCCATCAAAGGTAAAACGCCACTGGAGGTGTGGGCCAGGAAAAAGCCAAGTATCAGTCATCTTCGTGTCTTCGGGAGCAAAACTTTTGCACATATACCAAAGGAGAAAGCTAGATCCAAAATCCATAGAATGTATAATGGTCAGATACTGCGACGAAAGTAAAGGATACAGACTTTGGGATGTTACAAGTAAACGTCTTCTTAAATCCAGAGATGTGGTATTCTACGAGACAGCACCACTAACTGGAGCAGTGGAGTAACAAGAAAATGTGTCTTTGGATGTACAGGCAGCAGAAAGCATGTCTTTATCTGAGAGTGTCAAAGCAGACAATAAGTCAGGGAACAGAAGTTCCATGAGGAGCAACAAAGGTGTTCCAGCCAAGAAATATAGTGAGGAGTATGCAAACACAGGTTACTGTGAACCTCAAAACATACAGGAAGCAAAGTCAAGCAGTGATTGGATAGAATGGAAGTCAGCAATTGATACAGAACTGTCAGCACTAAATGATAACAGTACATGGACTATGGTCGATTGACCAAGTGACCGTAAAACGATTAAAAACAAGTGGATTTTCTGCAAGAAGTTAAACACAGACGGGACAGTAGCTCGTTACAAAGCCCTCCTTGTTGCCAAGGGATACACCCAGAAGTATGGAATCAATTACGGATAGATCTACTCACCAGTTGCAAGGTATAGCACCTTAAGGTTAGTGATTGCTATAGCTACGCTACATGATTTACTGTTATATCAACTAGACTTTGATTCTGCATTCCTGAATGGAGAGTTAGTTGAGGAAATTTACATGGAGCTGCCTGAACACTATGATATGGATATAGTCTAAACTGGGAAGTTTGTCTCTTAAAGAAGTCACTGTACGGCCTCAAGCAAAATGATCATTGCTGGTATGTGAAGTTAGATGCAGTGCTTCTAGAATTGAACTTTGTTAGGTCAGAGACTGATCACTGCCTATACCACAAAACTATCAAAGAAAAGTTGTTCATCATAGCTGTCTATGTGGACGATTTACATTTGGCAGGTCAAGAAGATCACATCACTGACATCAAGCACCAGCTTAAACAAAGATTCAAGTTGAAAGATCTAGGCCCTGCAAATCATCTGTTCAGTATGAAAATTGTACAAAACATGCAAGAGGGAACTGTCACAATTGACCAACAAACATTCATTGAGGCAATAATTTCAAAATACTGAATGACAGATGCAAAACCAGTAAGTACTCACATTGATAAAAGTACAAAGATGGTCAAGGCCATGTCACCAAGTAGCAAGGGGGAGATAGAGGAAATGCAAGAAATCCCTTATTAAAATGCTATTGGTAGTATGCAAGAATTGGGACACGACATGACATCACACATGCATTGAGTCGGGCAAGCCAGTTCGCAAATAATTCTGTGACACGACACTGGATTGTAGTAAAGAGAATACTAAGTACCTCAAAGGTACAAGTTCACTAAAGCTAAGATTTACAAGATCAACAAATACAAGTTTAAAAGTATTCTGTGACGCCAACTGGGGATCAGATGAGGATGATAGACGTTCTTATACTGGATACCTGTTTGCACTGGCAGGTGCAGCCATAAGCTGGGCAAGTAGGAAACAACCCACAGTTGCTCTTTCTACATCAGATGCAGAGTACATGGCGCTCACAGAAACTTCAAAAGAAGAGCTTTGGATAAAAGAGACTTTATGTTAATTAGGTCATCTTTACCACAGTGATAACAAGGGAGCAATTGATTTTTCTTGTAGCACAAAGCATCATGGACGGTCTAAGCACATTGCTATAAGGCATCACTTCATCCGTGAGTATGTGGAAAACAAGTCCGTAAATGTGGAATATGTTGGAAGTGAAGAAAATATTGCCGACATGTTGAGAAAAGGACTGTCATCACACTTATTACATGCATTCCTGATGGAATGTGGACTTGAATATAGTTAATGTTGATTTATTCTTACTGTTTTGTTTCACATTATGTTTTCAGTAACAGAAATGACTTTATTGATCTGTTTGATAAGATGTCATGTTCTTTAAAACATGTGACCGGAGACAGTCTTAAGCGAGGGGCACTCCAAAACGCTGGCCTCTCTAGCACTGTCCTTGACTGGTTTTCTTCTTACCTCACTAACCGCTCCTTCTCTGTGTCTGCCTCATGCACCACCTCACACCCTTCCATCCTTCCTGTTGGTGTCCCTCAGGGTTCTGTACTTGGACCCCTTCTGTTCTCCCTGTATACCTCTTCCCTGGGTGCGCTCATTAACTCATTTGGCCTTCAATACCACCTCTATGCTGATGACACACAACTCTACCTCTCATCTCCTAATCTGTCCCCCTCTGTCCTCTCTCAGGTTTCCAGCTGCCTCTCTGCAATCTCCTCCTGGATGTCTGAACGCTCTCTAAAGCTCAACATGGACAAAACGGAACTCATCATCTTCCCCCCCATCCAGAGCAACACCCCCGACCAATATCTCCATCATTGTTGACAACACCACCATCTCCCCCGTTCCCCAACTCCGCTGCCTGGGCGTCACTCTTGACTCCTCCCTCTCCTTTGCACCCCACATCCAAGCTCTGGCACAATCCTGTCGTTTTCAGCTACGCAACATTGCTCATATCAGGCCATATCTCTCCCAGAGTGCAACTAAACTCATCATCCACTCACTGGTCATCTCACGACTTGATTACTGCAATGTCCTCCTCACTGGCCTCGCTTGCTCCCATCTTGCTCCCCTCCAATCTGTCCTGAACTCCGCAGCTAGGCTTATCTTCCTCTCCCGCCGCACCACATCTGCCACTCCCCTTCAACAAAATCTACACTGGCTCCCATTCCCCTACAGAATCCTCTTCAAACTCCTCACCCTCACATACAAGGCCATCTCTAATTCCACTGCTCCCTACATCTCCAACCTCCTTTCCCTTCATACTCCCTCCCGCCCCCTACGGTCGACTAATGACCGTCGCCTCTCCACCGCCCTGGTCACTGCTTCCCATGCACGAGTTCAGGATTTTGCCCGTGCTGCACCCTTTCAGTGGAACGCACTGCCCCGCTCCATTAGACTCTCCCCAACCTTGCAAAGCTTCAAACGGGCACTAAAAACCCACCTATTCATCAAAGCGTACCCTTCTAATGCATAACCCAGAGCTGAAGCCGCGCCTCCACCCCCTGCCTCATGCCGTGAACATCTCAGCTCTGCTTGCATACTGCCATCAGGCTACCTCCCGCTTGCCTGCACCTCTTGTCATCTGTCTGTCGCCCCTCCCCAATAGATTGTTAGCTCTTCAGAGCAGGGCCCTCTTTCCTCTTGTTATCTAAGCCCTCGTCTCAACACATTTCACTCACAGCTCTCCCCTACTCAACGACCATTTTTATCCTGATAGTAAAGGCTCATCTTCATCTATGACCACCAGCCTCTAGTAGTACGATGATCACTCCCTCAATACTTACATCTTAGCTGTACTATGTCTTGAGAATGTGTGGTGCTCTGTTACCTGTACTCTATTTCTGTTATTTATTTACTGTAATGCAATGTTTTGTCCCCTGTACTGTCCTTTGTACGGCGCTGTGAAACACATGTGGCGCCTTATAAATAAAATGTAATAATAATAATAATATTAGGATATGATGTGCTCTGTGCCTGTCTCCTTCTACACAGCAGTCTATGGGTGCATCGCCTAGGGTTAATCCCCTAGTGCCAAGAGTCACTCAGAGGCGGAGCTATGTGATGTAATCCCTGCTCCTCCATCTTAGAGTGAGAGAGTTAGAAAGAGTCCTTGAGGTAAATGTACTAAGGTGGGAGTTTATTAGAACTGGTGATGTTGCCCATAGCAACCAATCAGATTCTATCTATTATCTTCTAGAAGCAGCTAGATAAATGTTAAGGAGAATCTGATTGGCTGCTATGAGCAACATCACCAGTTCTAAAAACTCCTACCTTAGTAAATTTACCCTCTGGTGTGTGCAAGCGTGCAGAGCTGAGACCGGGAGCGGATCTCAGCTACAGAGACTCACAGTGTTCCATTGCATGTATCGCGGCTCCGGAGCTGACACTGAGCCGGGCGCCGCATCTTCTCTACAGCGGGAGTCAGACTGCACGACTGTGCAGTCCTCCATCCCTCACCACCGGAGACAACGCCTGATAAGTACCGCTACCACTGCTGTTACCTTGTATGATATAAGGGCCCCGTATGAATAAACCTGCATTACTGTTTAAGTCATTAAAGGTGTGGACTGATGTCACTGCACCAGCCAATTCCAAAACACTCTGCCAACACATAATGCCTCAAATCAAGAGTCCATGAGGATGCGCAATTCTGGCTCTGTTCCCTTTGGGGCATAATGAGAAGTCCCAGTCCTGCCCCCATCACCGATCAGCTGCATCTCCCCTCCATAGGGGAAAATATAAAAGTTGGCCAGTATGATACAAGGAGCTGAGTGATGTGTTAGTAAAGGCAGGGCTACATGTGACAGGGACAAAGTAATGATACAAGGAGGGGAAGAGAGGTTACAGAAAACCACCTAAGCAGAGTTACTGTGTATAGTAGAAGAAGCAGGGTCCTCCAGCAGCACAGATTATATAAGAAGATGAATGATGCATTATTAAGGACTGGGCTACATGTGACAGGTGCAGAGCCATAATTTAAGGATCGGAATGTTCAGTAGGTAGTAGTAAGCCACATAATGGAAGTTATACAGTAGAAGGAGCATAGTCCCTCAGCAGCACAGAGTATATAAGGATATGAATGCTGCATAACTAAGGACTTGGCCATGTCACAGAATGAGTTGTATATAATGGAAGGAGCAGAGTCCCCCAACAGCACAGTGACGTAAGGCTTCTGTCACACTGACGCAGGGAGATGACAGTGTCAAATGCGCCTCTATAGGAAACATAGAAGTGCCCTCAAATCCTGCTGTCAATTTTTACTAGTTAACCATTAAAATGCATTACAGTTTTACCATGTCTGTTGTGCATCTCTCAGTGGCGTAACTACTGCCCCCGCAGCCCTCGCGGTGGCTTGGGGGCGAGGGGCTGCGGGGGCGCCACTGATTTACAGCAGACTGACATGCGGACGAGCATGTCAGTCTGCGGCTCCTTCCCTCCGCCGCTTGTTGGAGGGACACGGAGGGCACAGCGCGCCTCCCTGTGTCCCTCCTGCATCATCTCCGGCGGCCGCGGGTCTAATAGGGGGAAGTGCCGTTCGTGAGCTCTAATTGGCTCATGAGCCGGCACTTCCCCCTATTAGACCCGCGGCCGCCGGAGATGATGCAGGAGGGACACAGGAGAGGCGAGCTGTGCCCACCGTGTCCCTCCAACAAGCAGCGGCGGCGGCGGGGGGGGGAGGGGGGGAAGAAATATCTGGCACTGGGGGCATATATGGCACTGGGGGGGGGATATCTGGCACTGGGGCATATATGGCACTGGGGGGAATATCTGGCACTGGGGGGAATATCTGGCACTGGGGCATATATGGCACTGGGGGGGAATATCTGGCACTGGGGGCATATATGGCACTGGGGGGGGGAATATCTGGCACTGGGGGCATATATGGCACTGGGGGGGGGGATATCTGGCACTGGGGGCATATATGGCACTGGGGGGGATATCTGGCACTGGGGGCATATATGGCACTGGGGGGGAATATCTGGCACTGGGGGCATATATGGCACTGGGGACATATTTGGCACTGGGGGGGAATATCTGGCACTGGGGGGGAATATCTGGCACTGGGGGCATATGTGACACTGGGGGGGAATATCTGGCACTGGGGGCATATGTGGCACTGGGGGGGTATATGTGTACCTGGCACATGGGGGGGGCTATATTTGGCACTGGGGCATGTGAGTACCTGGCACCGTGGGGGAATATCTGGCACTGGGGACATATGTGGCACTGGGAGCACAGCCCTAGCAACAAGGACTACCTCCTAGCAACGAGCATGACACCCAGTGCATGAAACACCTGGCAACGAGCATGACAGCCAGTGCATGAAACAACTGGCAACGAGCATGACACCCAGTGCATGAAACCCCTGGCAACGAGCATGACACCCTGAGCATGAAAACCCCTGGCACCGTGCATGGAACCAAGAGCATGAAACCCTTGGCAACGAGCATGACACCCAGTGCATGAAACCCCTGACAACGAGCAGGTAATTGAAAAGTAATTAGAAGCCTTACTATAGGACTTAATGTGTAATGGGCATTACGGTGTGTGGCATAATGTATCACGGACATTGCGGTGTGTGTCATAATGTGTCACAGGCATTACGGTGTATGGTATACTATATCGCGGGCATTGTGATATGTGGTATAATGTCTCAGGGTCATTGCAGTGTGTGGCATAATGTATCACGGACATTGCGGTGTGTGTCATAATGTGTCAGGCATTACGGTGTGTGGTATACTATATCACGGGCATTGTGATATGTGGTATAATGTCTCAGGGTCATTGCAGTGTGTGGCATAATGTATCACGGACATTGCGGTGTGTGTCATAATGTGTCAGGCATTACGGTGTGTGATATACTATATCACGGGCATTGTGGTATGTGGTATAATGTCTCAGGGTCATTGCAGTGTGGCATAATACATAACGGGCATTGCGGTGTGTGGCATAGGGTATAACGGGCAGGGCATTGCGGTATGTGTCACAGGCATTACGGTGTATGGTATACTATTTCACGGGCATTGTGGTATAATGTCTCAAGGTCATTGCAGTGTGTGGCATAATGTGTCACAGGCATTGTATGTGCTATAATGTATCGGGCATTGCAGTGTGTGGCATAATGTATCACGGACATTGCGGTGTGTGTCATAATGTGTCACAGACATTGTATGTGATATAATGTATCAGGGGCATTGCAGTGTGTAGCATAATGTATAACGGGCCTTGCAATTCCTGTCATAATGTGTCACAGGCATTACGGTGTGTGGCATAATGTGTCACAGGCATTACGGTGTGTGGCATAATGTGTCGGGGGCATTACAGTGTGTGCATATTGTGTCATGTGCATTATTGTGTGCGGCATAATGTCTAAGGGCCATTGCAGTATGTGGCATAATGTATACTGGGCATTACTATAAGGAGGAAAAATGACAAATAATGTAAGGGGCATGAATCAGGATTATTTTTCTTTCCTGTGGTGGCCAACGCATGGGCGTGCAGGTTGCAAAACTGGGGTATAAGGTAGTCTTTTCCTGCAATGCCACGCCCCTTTATGTGAAACCACGCCCATTCTAACAAAACCACGCCCCTTTTTGCCACGCGCGCCGAAGGCGCGCGCATATTTATCCCTTTCTTGCTCCCAATTATGGAGCATGAAGGGGGGGGGGGGGGGGGGGCGCCACTGATCTGCATTCTGCATTTTTCAGAGTTTGGTCATTTTAATTTTTTTCCTCTAAATTATATATAAAGGCATAATCCTCCCTAACTCACTTTCCAGTTTTCAGAGGTAATGTATCTGCATAATATGTTGCTACACGTTTAAAAAAAAAAAAAAAAAAAAAAAAATATATATATATATATATATATATATAGCATTCCAAGTCAGCCAGCACTCTGTGCTTTCATACAGCTGGTCCCGGTGCCCTGTGCAATAGTCCACACATACCTCCAAAACCGCACAGCACTCGTAGGGACTCGTTTCACCCCCCAAAAAAATTGGGTGAAACGAGTCCCTGCGAGTGCCGTGCGGTTTTGGAGGTATATATATATATATATATATATATATATATATATTTATATATATATATATATAAAATCACAATTTATAGGGGCCGTTAAGAGTTTGCTGTTTTGCTGGGTGCCAGGCTGAGTAATAGACTAGGAAGCAGGAAGAGTAATCACTAGAGATGAGCGGGTTCGGTTCCTCGGAATCCGAACCCGCCCGAACTTCAGGGTTTTTTCCTCGGGGCCGAGCGACTCGGATCTTCCCGCCTTGCTCGGTTAACCCGAGCGCGCCCGAACGTCATCATCCCGCTGTCGGATTCTCGCGAGGCTCGTATTCTATCGCGAGACTCGGATTCTATATAAGGAGCCGCGCGTCGCCGCCATTTTCACACGTGCATTGAGATTGATAGGGAGAGGACGTGGCTGGCGTCCTCTCCGTTTAGACTAGAGTACTAGAGAGAGACACAAATTTTGGGGAGCATATTATTAGGAGGAGTACTACTTGCTGCTGATAGTGTGACCAGTGACCACCAGTTTAATTAATCCATTCTCTGCCTGAAAAAAAACGATACACAGTGTGACACAGTCACATACCATATCTGTGCTCAGCCCAGTGTGCTGCATCATATGTAATACTGTATATCATTATCTGACTGTGCTGAGTGCTCACTGCTCACACAGCTTAATTGTGGGGGAGACTGGGGAGCAGTTATAGCAGGAGTACATATTTTAAGTACAGTGCACACTTTTGCTGCCAGAGTGCCACTGCCAGTGTGACTGACCAGTGACCACTGACCACCAGTATTGTGATTGTCTGCTGACCACCAGTATATTGTGATTGTCTGCCTGAAAAAGTTAAACACTCGTCGTGTGGTGTTTTTATAAACGCATTCTGCAGACAGTGTCCAGCAGGTCCGTCATTACATAATATATACCTGTCCGGCTGCAGTACTAGTGTGATATATATATATATTTTAATTTTATCTCATTATCATCCAGTCTATATTAGCAGCAGACACAGTACGGTAGTCCACGGCTGTAGCTACCTCTGTGTCGGCAGTCGCTCGTCCATCCATAATTGTATACCACCTACCCGTGGTTTTTTTTTTTCTATCTTCTTGATACTAGTAGCTTACTTTAGGAGTCTGCAGTGCTGAGTCTGACAGACAGTGTCCAGCAGGTCCGTCATTACATAATATATACCTGTCCGGCTGCAGTACTAGTGTGATATATATATATATTTTAATTTTATCTCATTATCATCCAGTCTATATTAGCAGCAGACACAGTACGGTAGTCCACGGCTGTAGCTACCTCTGTGTCGGCAGTCGCTCGTCCATCCATAATTGTATACCACCTACCCGTGTTTTTTTTTTTCTATCTTCTTGATACTAGTAGCTTACTTTAGGAGTCTGCAGTGCTTAGTCTGACAGACAGTGTCCAGCAGGTCCGTCATTACATAATATATACCTGTCCGGCTGCAGTACTAGTGTGATATATATATATATTTTAATTTTATCTCATTATCATCCAGTCTATATTAGCAGCAGACACAGTACGGTAGTCCACGGCTGTAGCTACCTCTGTGTCGGCAGTCGCTCGTCATCCATAAGTATACTAGTATCCATCCATCTCCATTGTTTACCTGAGGTGCCTTTTAGTTGTGCCTATTAAAATATGGAGAACAAAAATGTTGAGGTTCCAAAAATAGGGAAAGATCAAGATCGACTTCCACCTCGTGCTGAAGCTGCTGCCACTAGTCATGGCCGAGACGATGAAATGCCAGCAACGTCGTCTGCCAAGGCCGATGCCCAATGTCATAGTACAGAGCATGTAAAATCCAAAACACCAAATATCAGTAAAAAAAGGACTCAAAAATCTAAAATAAAATTGTCGGAGGAGAAGCGTAAACTTGCCAATATGCCATTTACCACACGGAGTGGCAAGGAACGGCTGAGGCCCTGGCCTATGTTCATGGCTAGTGGTTCAGCTTCACATGAGGATGGAAGCACTCAGCCTCTCGCTAGAAAAATGAAAAGACTCAAGCTGGCAAAAGCACAGCAAAGAACTGTGCGTTCTTCGAAATCCCAAATCCACAAGGAGAGTCCAATTGTGTCGGTTGCGATGCCTGACCTTCCCAACACTGGACGTGAAGAGCATGCGCCTTCCACCATTTGCACACCCCCTGCAAGTGCTGGAAGGAGCACCCGCAGTCCAGTTCCTGATAGTCAGATTGAAGATGTCAGTGTTGAAGTACACCAGGATGAGGAGGATATGGGTGTTGCTGGCGCTGGGGAGGAAATTGACAAGGAGGATTCTGATGGTGAGGTGGTTTGTTTAAGTCAGGCACCCGGGGAGACACCTGTTGTCCGTGGGAGGAATATGGCCATTGACATGCCTGGTGAAAATACCAAAAAAATCAGCTCTTCGGTGTGGAAGTATTTCAACAGAAATGCGGACAACATTTGTCAAGCCGTGTGTTGCCTTTGTCAAGCTGTAATAAGTAGGGGTAAGGACGTTAACCACCTCGGAACATCCTCCCTTATACGTCACCTGCAGCGCATTCATAATAAGTCAGTGACAAGTTCAAAAACTTTGGGCGACAGCGGAAGCAGTCCACTGACCAGTAAATCCCTTCCTCTTGTAACCAAGCTCACGCAAACCACCCCACCAACTCCCTCAGTGTCAATTTCCTCCTTCCCCAGGAATGCCAATAGTCCTGCAGGCCATGTCACTGGCAATTCTGACGAGTCCTCTCCTGCCTGGGATTCCTCCGATGCATCCTTGCGTGTAACGCCTACTGCTGCTGGCGCTGCTGTTGTTGCTGCTGGGAGTCGATGGTCATCCCAGAGGGGAAGTCGTAAGCCCACTTTTACTACTTCCACCAAACAATTGACTGTCCAACAGTCCTTTGCGAGGAAGATGGAATATCACAGCAGTCATCCTGTTGCAAAGCGGATAACTGAGGCCTTGACAACTATGTTGGTGTTAGACGTGCGTCCGGTATCCGCCGTTAGTTCACAGGGAACTAGACAATTTCTTGAGGTAGTGTGCCCCCGTTACCAAATACCATCTAGGTTCCACTTCTCTAGGCAGGCGATACCGGGAATGTACACGGACGTCAGAAAAAGACTCACCAGTGTCCTAAAAAATGCAGTTGTACCCAATGTCCACTTAACCACGGACATGTGGACAAGTGGAGCAGGGCAGGGTCAGGACTATATGACTGTGACAGCCCACTGGGTAGATGTATGGACTCCAGCCGCAAGAACAGCAGCGGCGGCACCAGTAGCAGCATCTCGCAAACGCCAACTCTTTCCTAGGCAGGCTACGCTTTGTATCACCGGTTTCCAGAATACGCACACAGCTGAAAACCTCTTATGGCAACTGAGGAAGATCATCGCGGAATGGCTTACCCCAATTGGACTCTCCTGTGGATTTGTGGCATCGGACAACACCAGCAATATTGTGTGTGCATTAAATATGGGCAAATTCCAGCACGTCCCATGTTTTGCACATACCTTGAATTTGGTGGTGCAGAATTATTTAAAAAACGAGAGGGGCGTGCAAGAGATGCTGTCGGTGGCCAGAAGAATTGCGGGACACTTTCGGCGTACAGGCACCACGTACAGAAGACTGGAGCACCACCAAAAACGCCTGAACCTGCCCTGCCATCATCTGAAGCAAGAAGTGGTAACGAGGTGGAATTCAACCCTATATATGCTTCAGAGGTTGGAGGAGCAGCAAAAGGCCATTCAAGCCTATACAATTGAGCACGATATAGGAGGTGGAATACACCTGTCTCAAGCGCAGTGGAGAATGATTTCAACGTTGTGCAAGGTTCTGCTGCCCTTTGAACTTGCCACACGTGAAGTCAGTTCAGACACTGCCAGCCTGAGTCAGGTCATTCCCCTCATCAGGCTTTTGCAGAAGAAGCTGGAGACATTGAAGGAGGAGCTAACACAGAGCGATTCCGCTAGGCATGTGGGACTTGTGGATGGAGCCCTTAATTCGCTTAACAAGGATTCACGGGTGGTCAATCTGTTGAAATCAGAGCACTACATTTTGGCCACCGTGCTCGATCCTAGATTTAAAACCTACCTTGGATCTCTCTTTCCGGCACACACAAGTCTGCTGGGGTTCAAAGACCTGCTGGTGAGAAAATTGTCAAGTCAAGCGGAACGCGACCTGTCAACATCTCCTCCTTCACATTCTCCCGCAACTGGGGGTGCGAGGAAAAGGCTCAGAATTCCGAGCCCACCCGCTGGCGGTGATGCAGGGCAGTCTGGAGCGACTGCTGATGCTGACATCTGGTCCGGACTGAAGGACCTGCCAACGATTACGGACATGTCGTCTACTGGCACTGCATATGATTCTCTCCCCATTGAAAGAATGGTGGAGGATTATATGAGTGACTGCATCCAAGTAGGCACGTCAGACAGTCCGTATTTATACTGGCAGGAATAAGAGGCAATTTGGAGGCCCTTGCACAAACTGGCTTTATTCTACCTAAGTTGCCCTCCCACAAGTGTGTACTCCAAAAGAGTGTTTAGTGCCGCCGCTCACCTTGTCAGCAATCGGCGTACGAGGTTACTTCCAGAAAATGTGGAGAAGATGATGTTCATTAAAATGAATTATAATCAATTCCTCCGTGGAGACATTGACCAGCAGCAATTGCCTCCACAAAGTACACAGGGAGCTGAGATGGTGGATTCCAGTGGGGACGAATTGATAATCTGTGAGGAGGGGGATGTACACGGTGATATATCGGAGGATGATGATGAGGTGGACATCTTGCCTCTGTAGAGCCAGTTTGTGCAAGGAGAGATTAATTGCTTCTTTTTTGGTGGGGGTCCAAACCAACCCGTCATTTCAGTCACAGTCGTGTAGCAGACCCTGACACTGAAATGATGGGTTGGTTAAAGTGTGCATGTCCTGTTTATACAACATAAGGGTGGGTGGGAGGGCCCAAGGACAATTCCATCTTGCACCTCTTTTTTCTTTCATTTTTCTTTGCGTCATGTGCTGTTTGGGGAGTAGTTTTTGGAAGGGCCATCCTGCGTGGCACTGCAGTGCCACTCCTAGATGGGCCAGGTGTTTGTGTAGGCCACTTGGGTCGCTTATCTTACTCACACAGCTACCTCATTGCGCCTCTTTTTTTCTTTGCGTCATGTGCTGTTTGGGGAGTGTTTTTTGGAAGGGCCATCCTGCTTGACACAGCAGTGCCACTCCTAGATGGGCCAGGTGTTTGTGTCGGCCACTAGGGTCGCTTATCTTACTCACACAGCTACCTCATTGCGCCTCTTTTTTTCTTTGCGTCATGTGCTGTTTGGGGAGTGTTTTTTGGAAGGGCCATCCTGCGTGACACTGCAGTGCCACTCCTAGATGGGCCAGGTGTTTGTGTCGGCCACTAGGGTCGCTTAGCTTACTCACACAGCTACCTCATTGCGCCTCTTTTTTTCTTTGCGTCATGTGCTGTTTGGGGAGTGTTTTTTGGAAGGGCCATCCTGCGTGACACTGCAGTGCCACTCCTAGATGGGCCAGGTGTTTGTGTCGGCCACTAGGGTCGCTTAGCTTAGTCATCCAGCGACCTCGGTGCAAATTTTAGGACTAAAAATAATATTGTGAGGTGTGAGGTGTTCAGAATAGACTGAAAATGAGTGGAAATTATGGTTTTTGATGTTAATAATACTTTGGGATCAAAATGACCCCCAAATTCTATTATTTAAGCTGTTTTCTAGTGTTTTTTGAAAAAAACACCCGAATCCAAAACACACCCGAATCCGACAAAAAAAATTCGGTGAGGTTTTGCCAAAACGCGGTCGAACCCAAAACACGGCCGCGGAACCGAACCCAAAACCAAAACACAAAACCCGAAAAATTTCAAGTGCACATCTCTAGTAATCACTGCACAGAGTATTTTACACAACTTTTAATTAGTACTAAACTGATGAACTTTGGGATTGATGATTGAATTAAATAAAACCGCTAGCTTATATTTGGAAACAAACACGTTAGATTTCATACTGTGTGAATCTAATAAATTCTATTGTACATAAATAATACGCAAATTTTGTTAATGTACAAAGTCCTATCAATATCTGTATTGTAAGAAATATAACACCCTTTACTGCAAATAATTACTGGTATGGGAGGTCATTTCAGATTTCTGTGACCTATGTAAAACCCATCAGCCCAAAGCCTCATGTTTTGATAAAACAAAGAATCTTAGTAAATGCTAAAACGAATGCTAGTAATGAACATGTGCTGGCCATAAACAATCTGTCCATCTGATGGTGAGATCCGAGCAGCAATTATTGCATCTGTTGGACATGCTGGAAGATTTCTCATGCCCAACAGACATGTGCATTTGTTGCATTGGGTCCCAGCGCCAGTAATAATGCACAGGAGGGCAGTACCATGGTAGTGGCAGTTTAAATTTGGTGCCGGTCTGGCAGCAGGATTTTGAATATGGCGCTGCCTGCGAGCCAATTACGGCTCATGGACCAAAAGCCAACAGGAGCTATCCACAGCAAGCCAATCATGGCTTGCGATGTAATAACTCCATCCACCACCGCCGTCTGATGTCAGATGCTGCCATGTGGAAGAGCCAGTTCAGTCGCAGCAGTTGGAAGAAGAGGACGTTGGAAGAGGCTGGAAGATGGCACAATCAAGAAAGAAAATCGGCGGTGTCGGCTGAGAGAAGAAAGCAAGAGGTGGAACTGCTTGCCAGGATGGGCCAGCAGCAGAAAAATGCATCTGAGGACTGGAGAGTGCTGCAGTGGTGTGATGCAGTGCTGCCAGGAAGAGCGTGAAGATCAGAATCCAGAGTCCAGAAGCTCCCCGTGTTTGAAAAGTCTGCGACCTGAATGTGTGGAACAGGAGTGTCCTGGGTACCTGGAGATGTCAGCGAAAAAGATGAAGTACGTCGATTCTGTGGCACGGCCTGATTAAGGGGTCCAGCCGCCCAAGGATAATACAGAAGTGATCGCCCCCCCCCATCAATTTTTCGGCTTAGATTTTTACGCTCATATACAGATACAAATCTGTAATTATGTGTCAAAATTTACACATATTTAATTATTGTTTGCTGATACAAATTGTATTTAAAAAAAAAAAACTATAGAAACACAGGCTAATGACAATAATAAGAAGTGAATATTAAATATAGTTGTCAAGCTCTCCATTTAAATCGGCCATTTTCAGTACATCAAGCTCCGTTTCTTGCTTTAGAAGCTGTAAACTTTTCATTTATATCATCAAACTTCAAGTTCTGCAGGACGTCACTTTCAACTAATAAAACTGCCTGGCCCACTCTCCCCTCTCTTTCCCCTGCAGGCTGCTGCTGCAGCAGTTTACGTACTGCCTGGGAGTCTGGGACTACTGTGCAAGTAACGTCCAACAGGTCACAAGCAGCAGGTTGCTGCTCGAGTAAATGCTGGCTGCAGGGGTGTCGGAATGTTTTTTGGTTGTGGGGGGCCAAGCTAGAATCTCAGTTTGGCGCCCCTACCTTGAGGAGTACTATGGAGGAGGCCAGGAGTCTTCAGCCGCAGGAGATAGAAAGAGGCGGTACGGTGGGAGGAGAAGAGGTGGCCGACAATGGTACAGCCAGGGCCGGCCTGAGACTAATTTTTTGGTATGCGAGTATATATTTTGGCACCCCTTAGTGGTTAGTGGAATATATAGAGCCACTTATACACATCACACCACAGAAGAGCCGCTTATACATGTCAAACCCCAGTAGAGCAGCTTATACGCGTTACGCCACAGAGGAGCCGCTTATACACGTTACACCACAGTAGAGCCACTTATACACGTTACACCACAGTAGAACCGCTTATACACGTTACATTACAGAAGAGTCGCTTATACGCGTTACACCACAGAAGAGCCACTTATACGCGCTACACCACAGAAGAGCTGCTTATACATGATACACCACAGACGAGCCGCTTATACATGTTACACCACAGAGGAGTTGCTTATACAAGTTACGCCACAGAGGAGTTGCTTATACACATTACGCCACAGAGGAGTCGCTTATACACATTACGCCACAGAGGAGACGCTTATACACATTACGCCACAGAGGAGACGCTTATACATGTTACGCCACAGAGGAGACGCTTATACACGTTACGCCACAGAGGAGACGCTTATACACATTATGCCACAGAGGAGACGCTTATACACGTTACGCCACAGTAGCGTCGCTTATACACGTTACACCACAGAGGAGCCTCTTATACACGCTACACCACAAAAGAGCCGCTTAAACGCGTTACACCACAGAAGAGCCGCTTATACGCGTTACACCACAGTAGAGTCGCTTATACATGTTACACCACAGAGGAGCCGCTTATACATGTTACACCGCAGAGGAGACACTTATACACGTTACACCACAGTGGAAACGCTTACACACGTTACACTGCAGAGGAGACGCTTACACACGTTACACTGCAGAGGAGACGCTTACACACATTACACCACAGAGGAGACGCTTACACACGTTACACCACAGATGAGACGCTTACACACAGTACACCGCAGAGGAGACGTTTACACACGTTACACCGCAGAGGAGACACTTACACATGTTACACCGCAGAGGAGACGTTTACACACGTTACACCGCAGAGGAGACGCTTACACACGTTACACCGCAGAGGAGACGCTTACACATGTTACACTGCAGAGGAGACGCTTACACACGTTACACCGCAGAGGAGTCGCTTACACACATTACGCCACAGAGGAGCCGCTTACACACGTTACACCGCAGAGGAGTCGCTTACACACATTATGCCACAGAGGAGCCGCTTACAGACGTTACACCGCAGAGGAGTCGCTTACACACATTACGCCACAGAGGAGCTGCTTATACACGTTACACCACAGAAGTGCCACTTATACACGTTACATAGATTGTATAAAGGGCACACTGACACACACACACATACATATAGCAGCAACCAGAGGCACACTGACACATTGTACAGGGGAGCTGCACATACCTTTGATCTGTAGGTCATAGCTCCAGCTCCCCGTCGTTAGTAGACACTGTACTGTCTCCCTCCCCCTGTTTCCTGGAGGGCTGTGGAGACAGAACAGTCACTCGGTAGGCGGATCATTGCAGGTCTCCTCTGTGCGCTTGTCAGAGGAGCCTGCTTGTTACTGTCCATGGTGGAATGCGTGCGGTGAGCGCCGTGTCGGGTGGAGAGAGGTGAGCGCTGGGTAGTAAGAGATGAGTGGCGGGCGGCAGGTGGTAAGCGGCAGGATGCGGGCGGCGCACAGCGAAGAATGAGTAACTTCATCAGCGCCAGAGTGCCCTCATAGGTCCAGCGCTCTACGCAGCCGCGTAGTCGGTATATGCGTAGGGCCGGGCCTGGGTACAGCACCATGGGATAGCCATGGTGAGTCCGAATTCCGGCCACAGGGACCATGGGGAAGCAGCTGCAGGAGCCACTGCACTACGGAGGAGGAGGTGGTGTAAGGTGCAGCAACGGCATTTCACCTGATCGTTCCCCTGCTCCTCCAGTATTGACGCCTCACTCATATTTGGGGGGAGCGAGCTGTCCCCTTGCCCCCCCCCCCCCATTCCGACGGCCCTGGCTGGCTGCAAGCCTGCAACTGACACTGATGAATGCATGAAGATCATTTATTATTTATGCCGCTGAGCCAACCCAGACAGTCCGCCTAGGAAGAGCAGCACATTGCTCCTCCACCTCCTCATGGAGCAGCGATGTGGCACACCGTGCACAGCACAGGCCAGGGGCGGGCACGCAGCGTGACATCATTGCATCACATTGCGCGCACATAGGGCCTAATTCACATCTGATCGTAGCCGTGCAAAATTGATCAGCCACCCTGACATGCGGAGGGACGCCCAGCACAGGGCTAGTCCGCCCCGCATGTCAGGCCCTACCACCCCCCTTCCCACCCCGCACAAATACAAAAGCATCGCACGGCGGCGGTGCTTTTGTACCTGAAGAGAAGCTACCTACAAGCGCAGCTCCTGCGCACTGGCAGGGAGCTACTCATCGCTGCCTGCGTTGCCCGGACCGCACCCCTAAAGCGGCGGTCAAATACCACCGGCTTGGCCCCTCCCGCCCAGTGACCGCCTCCGCTTGTCAATCAGGCAGAGGCGATCGCAGGGCTGAGATGGCCATCGGCTGTCTGGCATGTTCAGACCTGAAAAACACAAAGCAGCGAACAGGTATGAATTAGGCCCATAGTGAAGGGAAACTTTACTAGTGGGAAGCCAGAGGAACTGGCATGCCACGGCCGGCCGCGACTGCTAGTATTAGTGTCATGAATCACGATGAGCACCAGGAGACAGGAGTGTGGACTGACCGGGCTGCGGGGCGCCATTGTGGAGGTGGAAACGTGGGATCACTGTGCAGCTTCAGCCCGGTCCATGCACATGCCTATGCAAGTGAGGTCATGACGCACATGACGTCCGTAACCGCTGCACCAGGAGACAGGAGTGTGGACTTACCGGGCGGCAGGGTACTATTGCAGAGGTGGGACTGTGGGATCACTGTGCAGCTGCAGCCGGGTCCGTGTGCATGCCTATGCGCCCCCCCCCCCCCCCCCCCCCCAAGACTCTGCGCTCCAGGCTGCAGCCTGATCAGCCTATTGGTTGATCATGCCCTGTTCTGTGGAGAAGTGTCCAGACTCATGAGAGGCGTCAGCCATATAAGGTCCATCAAGAGAAGATGAAGGAAGACCTGGTTAAGTTCCGAGGGATGTAAATGGCAGAATCTAATGGAGTTGTGCTCACAGGCAATTGCTCTCAGTGAAGAGGAGAAGAAGATTCTGGAGCATGAACACCTACCAGAAGTAATGTTTTGGACAGACATTGAAGGAGAAGAGAACACTGGTGCTGTGGGAGGACCGGATTCAGAGTAAGATTTTGAACCATTGTGGATGTCCCACTAGTATATGCTGCAGATAGAGGAAAAGGGTACCCTAGAAGAATCCACTTTTGGGTGGTGGTTAGCTCAACACCCTGAAAACAGTGAAGATGCCCCAGATGCTGCTGGAAGACAAAGAGTGGGTGGCTGCTGGACCCTTGAAAGAAGATTCTCCCTGGTGGTCCACTGTGAGTTCCCACTCCCACAGAAGATTCGCAGACCGAGGTTAGTATGTACAAAGAAGGGAAGACCAGAGCCAGTGAAGGAGGAATGTGGGGTCACAGTTTGTCTAAACTGGGCCCTCGAACACATCCTTACTGGAGGTGTGGTTGTACAGTATGTACAATACCCTGACCCGTGGATGGATGAAATACTGGAGGCCTTTGTAGGGACTACAAATGGAAAAAAAAGGGGGGGGGGGATATGTGGAAATGTGTCCCAGCGCTGGGACAGTATGTCTGATCCCAGCGCTGGTCAAACAGCAGAGCTGGGCAGTACCACGAAAGGAGTTTAATCTTGGTGCAGGTCTGGTAGCCAATAGAAAGAGGCAGTGGCAGGATTTAGAATCTGGCACTGCCAGTGATCCAATCATGGTTTGCGGACAAGAAGCCAGTAGGTGTCAGCCGCGGTTAGCCAATCACGCCATGTGATAGCTCTGCCCACACTCAGCATATGCCGAGCGGAGGGCCAGTTTGACAGTGGTCAGAAGAACAGAATGTTTTGGGAGGAAATTGATGGTGCTGGCTGGTTGAAGAAACGAAGAGGAGGCGCCGCTGGCCACGACAGGCCAGGGGCAGAAGAATGTGCCCGAGGACTGGAGAGTGCTGTCATAGTGGAATGCAAAAGAGCAAACCAAAACTGGAGAGTGCTGCAGTGGTGGGGTGCAAAAGAGTGAACAAAGCTCACAAACTGCAGCCAACTCCCAATGGTCCAGTTAGGTCCTCTGTGAGGCCTACCTGTGTTTAACTGCCCCCTAGACCACCAGGGGTTGGGCACTAGGCCTGTGGCCATAGTCAGGCATTAGGCATGTTGCCCAGTAGGCAGGCCCCTCGGCCCAGTGTACTGTAGAGGCCACCAGGCCCTGTTGGTCTAAGTGCCTGAAAATCAGGGTAACTCTGGGCACTAGGCTCATGCACAAAATACAGATAATCAGTACTTTGTGCTTCACAGCGCAACTCCAACTGACCTGAATGAGGTCCAGTATACCACACAGTAGTACACCCTTTTTACACAGTATGCCACACAGTAGTATATTCCTTACACACAGTATGCCACACAATAGTACACACTATGCACAGTATGCTACGCAGTAGTACCAACCTTATACACAGTATACCACACAGTAGTACACCCCCCCTCTTTGCAATATGATTCGCCACTGCTGCCTCAATACTGTGGGACAGACGTCATGACGTCTCTCCCAATGCCAAGAGACACTGCAGTGTAGACCGAGTGGGTCGCGGACCGAGGGGGGCAGACAGCTGCAGTGCTGCCCAATGTAATGTGTAATGATAGTGGTGTATTCATCAGAGAAGGAGCCGGGTGCACCGCTACTATTATACATTGCAGCACGTAGTACACAGCTGCTGCTGCTGGTGGTGGTGGTGGCGGCAGCGCACACAGATAAAAGTGATTGCAGTTGGATGCAGCCAGTTCCGACCACAGGGCATATGTGCTATGTGCCACACACCGTTCGCACCACCCTAGTTACGGCACTGACATTCACTATAAGCTTCTACCTTAAGGCTAAATAATAACATTCATTTATACAAAACTCCTTCACTGATATCCTAATTTAATTAAAGTCTGCAACAACAGAAATATAGTAGAGTACAACTGGTAAGGAGAGACATTAGATGTTTTCATTTCTGTTTATGTGGCCAGCTTCACTTACCAGTGTGAGGGTGAGGGTTACTTACTGTACATAGACCTAATATTTACAAAGGCCTTTTAATATCAACACATTGTCAGGAACTGCACTTATGGATCCCTAGGAATCATTTTATAGACCCTGTTTGAAAAATGACGGCTAGGAGCTGATTGGTTGGCACGTTATCTCTCCACTTTATTTCTCTCCAAACTTAAATTTCCCCCCTAAGCCTTTCTATGGCACATCATCTTAGAACAGTCTTTGTTCTACAGAAGTATATAATGGCAGTTGGTGGGTACAACTTGGTTAAAGGACCACTACACCCTATAAATAAATTTGAATATATGCACCATAAAGTTAAATTAGAGTGTACAATAATGCATTTTATAAAAGTCCACTGTATGTAGTAAAGTATTGCTTGTCCACTCTATTAGAGTTAGCTCAAACTCCTCCCACATCTGCAAGACTCAATTCTAACAGAGAATATCTGCAAAGCAAGTTTGCCAAGCGGTCAGTCACTCTGTGGCCGCACTGTTAGAGAAACACTTCCCACCTAACATACAGTAGCAGTGTGCTGCACAGGAGTGAAGGATCCTGTTGGTATTATTATTATTATTATTATTATTATTAGTAATAGTACAGGTGAAACTCAGAAAATTAGAATATCGTGCAAAAGTTCACTTATTTCAGTAATTCAACTTAAAAGGTGAAACTAATATATTATATACACTCATTACATTAAAAGTGAGATATCTCAAGACTTTATTTGTTATAATTTTGATAATTGTTGCTTACATTTTAAGAAATCCCCAAATCCACATTCTCAGAAAATTAGAATATTATATAAAATCAATAAAAAAAGGATTTTAAATACAGAAATGTCGGCCCTCTGAAAAGTATAATCATGGATATGTACTCAGTACTAGGTTTGGGTCCCTTTTGCATGAATTACTGCCTCAATGCGGCGTGGCATGGATTGTATCAGCCTGTGGCACTGCTGAGGTGTTATGGAAGATCAGGATGCTTCAATAGTGGCCTTCAGCTCTTCTGCATTGTTCGGTCTTATGTCTCTCATCTTTCTCTTGGCAATGCCCCATAGAGAATCTATGGGGTTCAGGTGAGTTTGCTGGCCAATCCAGCACAGTAATCCCACGGTTATTGAACCAGGTTTTGGTACTTTAACCAGGTTTTGGTACTTTTGGCAATGTGGGCAGGTGCCAAGTTCTGCTGGAAAATGAAGTCAGCCTCTCCATAAAGCTTGTCTGCTGAAGGAAATGTCCTGGTAGATGGCTGCGTTGACTCTGGACTTAATAAAGCACAGTGGACCAACACCACAGATGACATGGCTCCCCAAATCAACACAGACTGTGGAAACTTCACACTGGACGTCAAGCATCTTGGATTGCGTGCTTCTCCATTCTTCCTCCATACTCTGGGACCTTTGTTTCCAAAAGAGATGCAAAATTTGCTTGCATCAGAAAAGAGGACTTTGGACCACTGAGCAACAGACCAGTTCTTTTTTTCTTTAGCCCAGGTAAGACGCTTCTGATGTTCCGACATTTGCCCATGCCCATGTCCAGTATCCGTCTGTGTGTGGTGGCTCTTGATGCACTAACTCCAGCCTCAGCCCACTCCTTTTGAAGCTCCCTCACACTTTTGAATGACCTTTTCCTGACAATCCTCTGCGGTCATCCCTGCTGCTTGTGCACCTTTTTCTTCCACACTTTTCCCTTCCACTTAACTTTCTATTGATGTGCTTTGATACAGCACTTTGAGAACATCCAACTAATTTTGCAATTTCCTTTTAAGGCTTTCCCTCCTTGAGGAGGGTGTCATTGATGGTTTTCTGTACAACTGTCAGGTCAGAAGTCTTTCCCATGATTGTGGTTTGTACTGAACCAGACTGAGAGACCATGTAAGACTCAGGAACCCTTTGCAGGTGGTTTGGATTAATTGGCTGATTATAGTGTGACACTTTGAGCCTACAATATTGAACCTTTTCACAATATTCTAATTTTCTGAGATTCTGGATTTGGGGTTTTCTAAAGCTATAAGGCACAATCATCAAAATTATAACAAATAAAGGCTTGACATATCTCACTTTGCATGTAATGAGTCTATATACAGTGGGGATCGAAAGTTTGGGCACCCCAGTCAAAAATGCATTTCAATGTGCAAAAAGAAGCCAAGGAAAGATGGAAAAATCTACAAAAGGCATCAAATTACAGATTAGACATTCTTATAACATGTCAAAAAAAGTTTGATTTTATTTCCATCATTTACACTATCAATAGAACAGAAACCAAAAAATGGCGTCTGCAAAAGTTTGGGCACCCTGCAGAGTTAATACCTTGTACTGCCCCCTTTGGCAAGTATCACAGCTTGTAAATGCTTTTTGTAGCCAGCCAAGAGTCTTTCAATTCTTGTTTGAGGTATCTTCGCCCATTCTTCCTTACAAAAGTCTTCCAGTTCTTTGAGATTCCTGGGCTGTCTGTGACGCACTGCTCTTTTAAGGTCTATCCATAGATTTTCAATTATGTTGAGGTCAGGAGATTGTGAAGGCCATGGCAAAACCTTCAGTTTACGCCTCTTGATGTAATCCACCGTGGATTTTGAGGTGTGTTTAGGATCATTATCCATTTGTAGAAGCCAGCCTCTCTTTACCTTCAGCTTTTTCACAGATGGCATCAAGTTAGCATCCAAAATTTGCTGGAATCTTATTGAATCAATTTTTCCTTCTACTCGTGAAATGTTCCCTGTGCCACTGGCTGCAATACAACCCCAAAGCATGATTGATCCACCCCCATGCTTAACAGTTGGACAGGGGTTCTTTTCATTAAATTCTGTGCCCTTCCTTCTCCAAACGTACCTTTGCTAATTCCGGCCAAAAAGTTCTATTTTAACCTCATCGGTCCACAGAACTTTATTCCAAAATGCATCAGGCTTGTCTATATGTTCATTTGCAAGCTTCAAACGCTGATTTTTGTGGTGAGGACGTAGAAGAGGTTTTCTTCTGATGACTCTTCTATGAAGACCATATTTGTACAAGTATCTCTTTATAGTGGAATAGTGTACCACAACTCCAGTGTCTGCCAGATCTTCCTGGAGGGATCGTGCAGTCAAACATGAATTTTGACTTGCTTTTCTCACAATCCTGCGAGCTGTTCTGTCTGATATTTTTCTTGGTTTTCCAGATCTTGCTTTAACTTCCTCTGTTCCTGATGACTGCCATTTCTTAATTGCATTCCGCACAGAGGATATGGGCATCTGATAACGCTTCGCTATCTTCTTATAGCCTTCTCCTGCTTTCTGAGCGTCAACTATTCTCAGTTTCAGTGTTCTACACAACTGCTTAGAGGAACCCATGGTGCTGATTGTTGGAGCAAGGTCAGATGAGTCTGGGCTTTTAAAACCTTTGAGATTGACATCACCTGGTCTTTCCATACGATGATTGATAACAATCCATGACACTGCCAGGTCTCAGCTGTCCAAATGGGGCAGTACAAGGTATTAACTCTGCAGGGTGCCCAAACTTTTGCAGACGCCATTTTTTTTTTCTGTTCTTTTGATAGTGTAAATGATGGAAATAAAATAAAAAACTTTTTGCCATGTTATTAGAATGTCTAATCTGTAATTTGATGCCTTTTGGAGATTTTTCCTTCTTTCCTTGGCTTCTTTTTGCACATTGAAATGAATTTTTGCCTGGGGTGCCCAAACTTTCGAACCCCACTGTAATATATTAGTTTCACCTTTTAAGTTAAATTAACTTTTGCACGATATTCTAATTTTCTGAGTTTCACCTGTAATGTAGAAACTTTCCACAGCAGAAAATCAAAGCCAAAACAGGTCCAAATCAATACCCAGGAATATCTGTAAGTAAATGTATTTTCATTAAACCGTTCAGCTTTGTAAATATACTTTGTTGCTATTCTATAGTTACTCTGAATTTAATAGAGGTATCCACAACTCATTACCATGATGTTCTTTGATTTTATTTTTAAGTGACATCAAGCACAGATCTTTGCACTCAACCATCCCAAGCAAACACTACCCAACACCCAAATTTCTAGAACGTAACTAAATGCTTCAGTTCATTTACCCTATCTTCATATTTAATCCCACCTCCATTTTCCTGTCCTATAAATAAGATATTTATACAAATTTTCCTGCACCATCATAACACAGTCTGTCCTTTTTACCTTTGTTCCTAATGTACACAAATTCCTTCCATAAATGTACCATCCATCAGACAAAATATTCTTGGTTTCATCTTTCCACATTAACCTAAACCAAACAATATGTTTCACTCCAGTTAACGCCTTAAATACACTGTCCAAAGACTTTCTTAACTCAGATCAATGCACATACTCTCCTTCCAAAACTGATCTTACTAAGGGATCTATGTTTTAAGCCTTGGAGAGAGATAAAGTAGATGGAGATAAAGTACAAGCCAATCAGCTGCTAGCTGCCATGTTACAGGCTGAGTTTGAAAAATGACAGTTAGGAGCTGATTGGCTGGCGCGTTATCACCTTCCACTTTATCACTTCTCCAGGCTTAATTCAGTTGCCCCTGTGTTTGAAAAGTGACAGTTAGGAGCTGATTGGCTGGTGCGTTATCACCTTCCACTTTATCACTTCTCCAGGCTTAATTCAGTTGCCCCTGTGTTTGAAAAGTGACAGTTAGGAGCTGATTGGCAGGCGCTTTATCTCCGTCCACTTCTTCTCTCTCCAAGGCTTAGTAATAGAACCATAAGGGGTCTATTAATGAAGCAGTGAAAAGAGTGGAGAAGTGATCCTGGGGAGAAGTTGCCCATGGCAACCAATCAGCTGCTCCGTACAATTGTATAGTATGCAAATTATAAATGTTACTTCAACGCTGATTAAGCCTAAGTCTCTTTCCTGTTGCTTATCTCCCATGGGCATACTACAGCTACCTCTATACTCAACCATACAATTTTTGATCCCTTTCATTTCCATTTTATTTGACATCTTCTTTCCATCTCAACATATCAATATTTCTAACACTCTCCCTGTCATGAAATAGTTTCATTGTGTTCTTGTATTCACTTAAAATCCACCATTTTCATATAATGGGCAGGATGCAACGGAGTCTGAGTTCGCCCGATGTGCGGGATGCCGGCCTAACACGGATGTTTTTTTAAAGGGGCAGTCATTAATAGTCATTTTAAGGCATGGTTTTGCCTTATAAATCATTTGCATTTGGATCTGCTCAGAATATACATGCAGCAGTGATATTGTTTGTAAATTAGGTAATCTACACTGTCAATTTGTATATTATAATCTATATTGTATTCTAGGATGAAACTTTATTGCAGATTTGAAATAGTTGGTAACTGCTATCTTAGTGTTTGTTTTAGTTGAGTTTTATGGCATGCTCTGTAAACTGGGGTGGGATATTAGGCCTTGATTGCAATTACTAGACACACATGGATACTTACCATTCATAAGGAAGATGCTTGGCTGAACAACAGCCGGCTGAACTGGGCTTTATTGTAAGGGCTGTTTAAAAGGGCTAAGAAAATATTAAAATATAGACTTACCCAGGACTTACCAGGAAGGAAACAGATAGAAACATACCACCGACAAAACAGAAAAACATCCTCCCTTCCTTTCATTCCCAAACATCTGTGCATTTCAGCGTCTGCATATATTTTACCAACTACAATCCTCATGACTTCTAAGAACAAAATGCAACCAATTTTGTATATAACTATTTACATTGTGATTTACATGTGATTGTACATACCTGTTTGTCACTTTGCTCTATCATGCACAGCTAACATACAGCGTAACAACACCAGTAATAGGCACCTGAACTTTTAACTTGAACAAGTGAAACCTTACACTCTCAGCCTAGATAACACTGGTTTCATCGCAAGCTAACTATGTTCCACAAATTGATTTTCTGCATTGCTCTTCATGGAGTAGTCATAAAGACTATTGCATCATTCAGTCTCCCAGCAACTCAGCCCTCTGTACATGTTGCCCCCTCAATTCTACACTCCCCTCTTATTAGCACTCATGAGCTTTTTACTTCCCTATACTCATTGACAATAACATCTACAACCTCTCACCATAAAAAGCTTTCACAAACCTCTGACACCCACATTTATCTCTCTCTTCTGCTTCTGAATGCTGGTGACATTTCACCAAATCCAGGACCCAGCCACTTGCATCGCTCACATTCACCTGATTCACAGCAACATAGAAATCCAGCTAACCTCATAAACATCACATGTCTTCCATCACCCTCCAGATCACTAAAATGTGCCTTATGGAATGCACGCTCTGTTTGTAACAAATTAACATCCATCCATGATCTCTTCATATCCAACATCAATCTGCTGGCTGTAACAGAAACCTGGCTTACACAGTCTGACACAGCCTCCCCTGCAGCACTGGCACATGGTGGTCTCCACTTTACACACACCTCCAGACCCAATAACCATAAAGGAGGAGGAGTTGGACTTTTACTTTCCCAATCTTTTGCATACACTGTTCTACCACAGGTTCCATCACTCACATTTACATCATTTGAAGTACATTCCATTAGGGTTAACTCTCCTTTCTCTCTGCGTGTTGCAGCTATCTACTGCCCACCTGGGCATCCAAAACCATTTTTGGAAGATTTTTCTGCCTGGCTCCCTCACTTCCTATCCTCTGACATCTCCACCATTATCATGGGTGATTTCAATATTGCTATTGATTGTCCAAAATCTGCTGCGCACGCCTCCAAATTACTCTCTCTAACCTCCTCTCTTGGCCTCTCCCAATGGACTGACTCCTCTACTCATCAGGCGGGCCACTGCCTTGATCTAGTATTCACCAGACTATGCTCCATCTCTGAACTCACTAACACTCCTTTCCCCCTCTCAGATCACAACCTTATCACCTGCATGCTCTCCTCTGTTAATTCAAACCCTGTGTTGCTGAAGTCCTCCAATCTTCCTCAAACCCGCAGAAATATTAACACAATTAATTTTCAAGAACTTTCCACTTCACTCCAACAACTGCTTTCACCTATTTCTGCATTCACCTCTCCTGAGATGGCTGTATCACACCTTAATGCGACTCTAGAACTATCCCTTGATGAAGTGGCTACCTATCACACTCCACGTAGGCCTAGATGTCAACCATGGCACTCCAAATTAACAAGACAACTACAAAAACTCACACGAAAACTTGAACGTCAGTGGCGTAAAGCTCGGATTTCAAGTGACTTCCTCACATATAAGACTGTCTACCATTCTTATAAAAATGCCCTGGACACTGCCAAACAAACATATTTCCAAACTCTTATCTCTGCTCAAGCCTCTAACCCCAAACGACTCTTTAATACATTTAAATCACTTCTGAATCCTTCCACACCTACCCCACCCGCCACTATCAAGGCACAGGATCTTGCTTCCTACTGCAAGGAGAAGATTGATAAGGTCCGAGATGAAATGGTATGCTTTTCGGAAGCCAGTGACCTGCTCCGTTCTTTACCTGAACCCTCTGGCACTCTTTCTTCATTTGATCCCACAAATGAAGATGAAGTATCATCACTCTTCTCATCCTGCTTCTCTACTATGGATGTGAAAAAAAGAAAGAATGGGAGCGCTGGATGAAACTAATATATATTTTTTTATTAAAATATTATTATATCAACCACGTAAAAATACAGTACATAAACTGGCCTAAAAATGATGAACAATTAATAATGTATAAATATATACAAGACTGCCATATCTCCTGAACCAATATGAATAAGAAAACCTTTAATAAACCTTAATTAAGGGCTGCGTTGGTGCTTCATGAAAATCAGCCGTGCGTCCACGAGCTGAAATATTTATGAAAAGGAGACTGATGAAAAAGTTCCTCTGTTATAAATCACTGTTAAAGTGTACACTCTCTTCTCCTTGTACACAAAAGAACCTCATTGGCAAAGAGTATCCCAGTATTGAAATTGCGGACACCCGCGCTGTATTATTAAGTGACAAATGAACGGTGATAGTCAAATTCACTTGTAGTATATCACCTGATGTGAGAGCCTCTCCGTCAAAGGCGCTGTACTGAGCCGGGTTTGCAGCGGCTCTGTGCAGTGAAAGTACAGCTGGTCACGTCGCCAGTGAACCATCCAGACAAACGCGGTTGTTTTCTCCGCTAAAGGGTACTGTACCAATTTGAATGTGCAGCAGTGCAGAAAGATTGGAGCAGCAAATTCCCAAGCCGCTGGTGAAAAGTTTTAATTGCGGCTACGGTCCACTCGATATATACGGCTCACGGAGTGTCAGGAGAATGCAGCAGTCAGATGAAGTCCTTCAATGGAGTACCTTAACGCGTTTCTCGGCCTACAACGCTGGCCGTTTCATCAGAAGGAAATGAATAGACAGATAGTGGCTAGCCTTAGTATATATACCCTATTAATTAGAAAATCCTAATCAGCTGTGCCATTAAATTCAATTGATTCCAAACACAGGTCTCCTGTTAAACTAAGCCAGTATATTAAACCACTGAAAAAGTGTATGAAAAGAAAGGTATATAAAAAATGTAAATATATGGACATGTATATCCAAACACAAATATAAAACCTACTGCTAAATATATAATTATCTGAGATATATCAATTGCTATTCATCTACTAATTCTAAAGATATTAAATATCTTCAATGGGCTCAATACAATCGTTCAGAAAGAAGAAAAGAAAAAAAGTGTATTATGAAGGAATTTAAATCCTTCTTTTATATTATGAATTACATTGTAAATTTCATTATAAACTTATTTAAAAAACAATAAACTTCATATACATATTTAAATTGCGGCAATAAAATGTATTATTAATCAAATAATAGATACAATGATGTTCTTAGGATAGCATATAATTCAAATACACAAGAATTCTTTGAAGAGATACTTCTTTAAAATGGAAAAGAGGAGAAGAATCTATGCCGTGTGTCAGTGCGTCACCCAAGACCTCCAGAATTACATGAACTGGAGGTAGTCAGGCGAGGCAGTAGCACACGGCATAAATGAATGACTACCAATACTGGATATTGCAAAGATCTTCTCAAGTCTATCATATCAGAAAAAACACATATCTATGATAGCATACCTCATCTATCAAGAGGATCATACATTATTTAGTTCTAAATTGTCATTAAGACCTTCATGGCATAATGTACTGAGTTTAAAAACCCAAAACGCTTCACGTTTGCATAGGAGATTGTACCTATCTCCTCCTCTTTTAGTAGAATTTATTTTTTCAATGGCCGTAATGGTCACATCTTCAATTGCTCCTTGTGTACATCTATAGATGTGTTGAGACAAACTATGGGTTAGTACACCTTTGAGAATATTTCTCCTATGTTCTAAAAAACGGATGTTAACAGTTCTAATAGTCCTACCCACATACTGTAATCCACACCTACATTGGACTACATAGATTACATATTGTGATTGACAATTAAAAAAATCAGTTATTTTAAATGTTTCTTGAGTAGTATAAGAAACTATCTTGTTGTTATTTTTTACCACATGTTTGCAAGTCAGACATTTGTCTCTACCGCATTTGAAAAAACCTTTAGGCTTGGGAGGCAGCCTATTTAGTTTATTTAGAGTAGGTTCAACCGTATTTGGTGTAACGTATGGGGTAAACATGCTGGGAGCAAGTTTTTGTTTGAGTGACATTGCCTTTCTAAAGGTAACATTACCATATTCTGGGAGTACTGAATTTAAATATTTATCACTACGCAAAAGAGACCAATTCTTGGATATTATATTTTTAATCTCTTTAGAAGAGGAATTATATTGGGTAATAAAAGTGGGGGAGCGTTCAACTTTAGTCTTCAAATAGGGGTTCTTTTTCTTAAATAGGATGGAGTTTCTTGAAATGGTAGAAATTTCTCTCAAAGCTCCATCTAACAGTGAGGAAGGATAGCCTTGTTTGACAAAGGACATGTATAAAATCTTACTTTGTGACTGAAAATCAGATTCGGTGGAACAGTTCCTCCTAAGTCGGAGAAACTGTCCTTTAGGAATATTGTCTTTCCAAGGTCGAAAGTGACTACTATCGTAGTGCAGGTAATTATGGCAGTCAACAGTTTTGGTGTATGTGGTAGAATCAATTTTACCGTCATTAACAGTGAGTAAAATATCTAAAAAATTAATCTGATTAGTGCTGAAAGAATGTGTAAATTTCAAACCAAAAGTGTTGGAGTTAAGTGATCCCATGAATTCCGGTATCAATTTACTGTCCCCATCCCAAATAATAAAGATATCATCGATATAACGGCCATAGAGGACCAGGTCTCCCCCGCAAGCGCCACCCCAAATGTGCCTCTTTTCAAAGAGGCCCATGTAGAGGTTCGCATAGCTGGGGGCAAATCTGGTCCCCATGGCCGTCCCACATGTCTGAAGAAAAAATTGTGAATTAAAAGTAAAATAGTTGTGTTCTAAGATGAATCTGATTGAGAGGAGTAAGAAATCTCTCAAATCAGAGTCAATTTCGTGATCTCTATGAAGAAAGTGATTGATGGCCATCAAGCCAAATTCATGTGGAATATTACTATAAAGTGACTCTACATCACAAGTGAGGAAAGTGTAAGAATCTTTCCAAGTAATAGATTCTATAAGTCTAAGAAAATGTGCAGAATCCTGTATATATGAAGGAAGAGCTGTCACATATTTTTGTAAATGTGCATCAACATAGGCGGAAAGATTAGTGGTTAGTGAACCTATGCCCGATATAATGGGCCTCCCCGGTGGGGACTTCAGACACTTGTGCACTTTTGGCAGATGGTAATAAATTGGGATAATGGGATAATCAACTTTCAAAAATTTATAGACCTCATCTGATATTGTGCCTTGATTCAAGGCCGAGTCTAATAATGAAATTAGTTTATCTTTAAAAGAAAAAGTAGGATTACATGACAATTTTTTGTAAAAAAGGGGATTATTCAATTGGCGAAAGGCTTCAGCTAGATAGTCCACTGTGTTTTGTAAAACCAGGCCGCCACCCTTATCAACCTGCTTGATGGTAATACTCTTATCTTTGATAAGTTCTTTCAAGGCTTTTCTTTCAGCCTTAGTCAAATTATCTCTGAAACCCACCTTTTCTGCTTTAGTACACAAGTCTCTGAAATCATTAAGAGTAGTGGTGTAAAAACTTTCTAAGAAGGGTCCTCTATGTTGAAGGGGATAAAAATCTGAGGGTTTTTTGAAAATCTTTTTGGGAGGGCCTGTGATGTCAAATAATCTCACTGTAGTATTTACATTTTCACTTTCCTCATAGAGACTCTCTAGCATATCTAATGCTAGTGTATCATTCTTATCAAGTACTATTGGCAAAGCATCAATGTCTTGTTTATGTAAAGATTTGATGCAAAAATATCTTTTCCTGCTCAAGGTACGAATATATTTATTTAAATCCACAAAGAGTGTAAATAGATTAGGTTTTGCTTGAGGTGCAAATTTTAAACCTTTTGATAATAATTTATTTTCAGAGTCATTCAGAACTTTATCTGAAAGATTAAAGATGGTGGGAGGTGATCTTAATCCCATCTCACACTCTTTGTGGATTTTCTGCAATCTTCGTCTCCTCCCTCCTCTACATCCTCGTCTCTTCCTCTTTTTTGTGTGGGAAGTGATTGGGGGTGATCTCTTGATGTTTGAACATTCCGTACCCTTGGAGAGTAGGGGGTTGGACCTCTTTCTAAAAAAGAGGATGATGTATTGGAATGGTATTTAGAATGGTTAGATGGTCTCTTGTTGTCATAGTATTTTTCTGTATTTTCATAGGCTCCTTGTGGAGACCGGGACCTATCTGCAAGAGGTGCAAATCTATTGGGATGAGACCAACTTTTTTTCTTATAATTCTCTCTATAAGGAGAGAAATTGTCCCTCAAAGGTCTGGAGGAATAATGTCTATCTCTTGATCCATCATAATAATGTCTATGACACCATTGGTCTCTATTTCTAACTCTCCCTGGAGATCTAAATGTCTGTTGGGAGGTCTGATTGGAATAACTATCAATCCTCTTTTTATTGTAAGTTCTAACCTGGCCTTTTGCATAATCCTCCCTATCTCTAACAAGTTTTTTATCCTTATTCTGTATTAATGATTTCTCAAAGTCCTCGATTTTTTTATTTAATTTAGAATCCCTATGATCGAAGTTTTCCTGCTTTGAAAAATGGGCAAGTGCATGTTGTACCTCCTCAATCTCTTTCTGTATTTTATTAACTTTTTGTTCTCTATACCTAATCAGGAGGCGTATGAGGTTTTTTGAACATTGATCAAGTATAATTTCCCATTCAGATGCAAAGACAGGATCCTCTTTAAATGAACAAGATTTAAAAATCCTCAGGCCTCTAGGAATCATGTCTCTATCAAGGTATTTTTGTAAGGTCACTTGATCCCACCAGTGTCTAGTTTCAGCTTCTCTACTAACTCTCCTTTTGATCCTTTACCCTCACAAATAAGTAAAGCACTGTCTCTGGTGCTCATCCCTACCTTAACTAACATCTGTAATCTCTCTCTCTACTGGTATTTTTCCTTCACTCTTCAAGCATGCAGTGATTACTCCCATTTAAAAAAAACAAAATTCTGACCCTATTGCTCTCTCAAACTACCGCCCTATCTCTCAGCTCCCTTGTCTCTCTAAGCTACTTGAGAGACTTGCCTACTCTCGACTCACACACTTTCTTAACTCATACACTTTGTTGGACCCACTTCAGTCAGGCTTCCGTTTCCAACATTCCACAGAGACAGCACTGACTAAAGTGGTTAATGATTTGGTCACTACGAAGTCTAAAGGCCACTACTCACTACTTATTCTTTTAGATCTATCTGCTGCATTTGACACTGTAGACCACTCTCTTCTCATACAGACACTACAATCCCTAGGTCTTAAAGACACAGCCCTTTCTTGGTTCCTATCGTACCTATCTAATCGCTCCTTCAGTGTTCGCTTCTCTGAATCTACCTCCTCTTCGCTACCTCTTTCAGTTGGAGTATCGCAAGGCTCAGTCTTGGGTCCTCTGCTTTTCTCTATCTATACCTCATCTCTTGGTAAACTAATCAGCTCTTTTGGTTTTCAGTACCATCTGTACGCAGATGATACTCAAATCTACCTATCCTCCCCTGACTTGTCCCTATCTGTACTGGACCGTGTCACTGAATGCCTTTCTGCCATTTCATCCTGGATGACATCTCGCCACCTCAAACTGAATATTTCAAAGACAGAGTTAATTATATTTCCACCGGCCAATAGTAGGTACCAACCTGATATCTCTATCACTGTTGAAAACTCGACTATCTACCCTACCCCACAAGCTCCCTGCCTAGGTGTCATCCTTGACTCTGATCTGTCCTTTGTTCCCCACATTCAATCTGTCTCAAGATCATGTTACATTCATCTAAAAAAACATATCCAAAATACGACCATACCTTACACAAGACACTGCTAAAACTCTAATCCACGCTCTCATTATCTCCCGCATTGATTATTGCAATAGTCTCCTAACTGGTCTTCCCTAAACGAGACTCTCACCACTACAATCCATTCTGAATGCAGTGGCGAGGCTTATCTTCCTCGCTAGACGTTCATCGTCTGCAGATCCACTCTGTCAGTCCCTCCATTGGTTACCTGTACTCTACCGCATTCAATATAAAATACTTTTACTCACACACAAGGCCATTAACCAAACGACACCAACGTACATCACTTCGCTTATCACAAAATATCTCCCAACCCGACCTCTTCGCTCTTCACAAGACCTGCGTCTCTCATCCACACTCATTACTTGCTCCCACTCACGACTGCAGGACTTTCATCGGGCTGCACCCACTCTGTGGAATGACCTACCACACACAATAATACTCTCCTCTAGTCTCCAAACCTTCAAGCGTTCCCTGAAAACTCACCTCTTTAGGCAAGCGTATCAAATTCCAGAACCGCCCAGATAACTTTCCTAAACCTTCCTATCAAATTGCATCCACTCTGTACAGTCCACACATATTCTCACATGTCTTCTCATTCTATGCAATAGATAGGCATATGTACACAAGGAAAGGTGCTATTTCCCTATAGATTGTAAGCTTGCAAGCAGGGCCTTCCTACCTCTATGACTGTTATCACCCAGTTTGTTATTGTTATTTCAAATTGTAAAGCGCAACGGAATTTGCTGCGCTATATAAGAAACTGTTAATAAATAAATAAATAAATGATTGCCCCTTTAAAAAAATGTCCGAGTTACGGCTGTCATCCCACACTTCATTACATCCCGCCCAATATGTACTTGTGCAGCATAATTTCAATTTCAGTGTACCAAGAATTCCATCCACCCTTCATTTCTTCTTTTACAAAAATGTCTAATTTATCATGTTTCAATTTACACCACAACACAAACAGAAAATTGTTGGATAACAGCAACAGCTGTAGGCTGAGTATTGCTTGAGAAGCAGTACTGGAGGGACAGTAGGTGGCGCTGTGTGTCAAATTATCAGTGTTGTAATTATTCTTTATAGTTATAATGTACTGTCTTTTCCATGTTAATATTGCACATAATTAGGTTTTACATTAATTAGTTTCAGTAAAGTTAAATCTATCAATTATGACATGGGCGAGTCACATGATTATAACCACCAGCTAATAGCCAGAGTAACCGCTGGGTGCATCACGGACAGAAGCTAGACAGGCTGAATTGTTTTAGACACCAGTCTGGTAGATCCCAGGTTCATTTTGTCGGTGAGCTGCTCCACTGTAGCATGTCAGTCAGTCCTCATGCACTTTGTAGCTGAAGTTCACCTCTAACATCAATGGCCCATGGTGCTCTGCCGTTTACACCTCATTAGCGAACACCCAGTTCACATCACACTGGGCATAATTAAATAATGGTATTATTCAAATTGAGTGATATATCAATGTATATTGTATAAGGGAAATGTCATTGACAAACGCTATTTAAGGGAAAAAGGTATAGTGATCCCCAGGTTATGACCATGTAAGTTTCATATGCCACAACTAGTCACATACAGTATATTGTATATCGGAAAATGTCGTTGGATGACAAATGGTTGGAAAGCTAATTACTTTGCTGATGTGTTCTCATAAACACCAGACCCCAGAGATAAAATGGTAATGACCCTGTGTTCTATGTGGAACAGTGATCAGAGACGGAAGGTTTGTATATAACACCTTAGGGGTCAAACCTACAACCCAGAGAAAGACACAATGTCTACGAAGGTGTGAAAGTTTCTTCCTGGCCTGCTGTAGAATGAGGTTACAGTTTGTTGACACAAGCCTGGTCTCCAAGCTTCAAACAGTAAAAGAGATAAGAGCATCCGCCCTTGCTCAGGTGCCCGGGAGGAGTAACTGGCAGGTAGTTTAAGGATGAGAGGCCCCATATACAAGTGGTTCACTCTAGTGAGGAAGATCAAGAAAATTGCTCACAGTGCTCACTTCCAAACCATTGTTCAACACTTCAGGTGATCTGAACTTTGTTTTTTCTCTTTATTTTGTTTCTTGAAACTGTTATGACTTGTATGTTCTTTTAAAACTATTATAATCTTGTAACCTTTTTTTCTAACTATAAGCTTTGAAGATATTCTTGAATTAAATACTAAATTCTAGTTCTGGTTCTGTGTTTTCTGACCAAAGGACTCAAGAGGCCCATGTTACCCATTTTTCTAGTATAAATAATTGAATGTGCGGGTGAGAGCAGAAGCTTGCCCTGGGTTTTGTCCCTAAAAGGTGCTTTGGCTGGTGGCAGTGACCGTGTTTATTAACCACACGTACTGAGGTAACCAGTAAATGTCACGGGGGGAGATTCTTAGATTGGCGTATCTAGAGGATCGTCCTGAAGGATTGTAACAATGGGGGTAATTCAGAGTTGATCGCAGCAGCAAATTTGTTAGCAGTTGGGCAAAACCATGTGCACTGCAGGTGTGGCAGATATACTGTAAATTTGCAGAGAGAGTTAGATTTGGGTGGGTTATTTTGTTTTTGTGCAGGGTAAATACTGGCTGCTTTATTTTTACACTGCAATTTAGATTTCAGTTTGAAGACACCCCACCCAAATATAACTCTCTCTGCACATGTTACATCTGCCCCACCTGCAGTGCACATGGTTTTGCCCAACTGCTAACAAATTTGCTGCTGCGATCAACTCAGAATTACTCCCAATATCAGTTATTCGCAATGGTGCCAACTGTTAAGTCATGATACACCTTCACCACAGCAGCACGTGAACAGTTCACAAGCTGCGCTATTTCAGAAATACTGTCACCCTTGGTTCAAAAGCCGATAATCATCCCTTCTTGCAACTCGGATAAAACACACCTTTTACCCATGACAGCAATGAGTGATATGCATGCAGATGGTCTGTCGCACCCCTTATATACCCACCAAGCCAGCGTGTGACACGTGACATACTTCATGGGCTACGCACTGCCATAGGAGATGGCCATAATAATATGACTTTACCATGTATCTTCACTATGTGCACTTTCCGTCATACTCAAATCACTGCACCAGAACACTCACTTTCATGCATTCAATCTCAGCTTCATGCATTACTTTGTTCCAAAAAGTTTTATAGTTTCACCTCAATTTTATTTAAAGTCAATACGTCACAAAATAATATTATAAATAAATTATCCCTACCCAGACTCCAGAGATCTTTCTTTTACGCACTCATCTGTTTCAAAATACCACGAGGCTGATAAAAGGTTGTTAGCAAAATGAGCAAATGTTGCTCTTAAAATAAAAAGTGCACACAAACATTGTGTAGTTCTGCCCATATATAGAACTCATACACTGCTTGGCAACAGTACAGCTACACACTATACAATTTTCAGGCTGAATTGGCAGCTATTGGGTCATTGGGGGTGATTCAGGCCTGATCGTAGATGTGCTAAATTTAGCACATCTGCTACCAGCTTCCCTGACATGCGGGGGGACGCCCAGCACAGGGCTAGTCCACCCTGCATGTCAGTCCCTGCTCCGTCGTACAATTACAAAAGCATCGCACAGCGGCGGTGCTTTTGTACTGTAGGAGTAGCTCCCTGCTAGTGCAGCTCCTGCGCACTGGCAGGGAGCTACTCATCGCTGCCCGGGTCGTAGCGGCTGCATGTGACGTCACGCAGCCGCCGCGTCCCCCACCCCTCAACGGTCTGGGCACACCTGCGTTGCCCGGACCACGCCCTTTAAACGTTTGGCCGCCGGCCCGACCAGCGACCACCTCTGCCTGTCAATCAGGCAGAGGCGACTGCAGAGCTAAGACAGCCGTCGGCTGTCTGCCATGCGCCGGCGGATGCGCACTTCAGACCTGATCACTGCTGTGCGAACACGCACAGCAGCGATCAGGTCTGAATTAGCCCCATTGGCATGTAAATTATTTAGTGTGTACGCTGCACACACTGTCTCGTTCATTGCTTTTGTGGGGGAGGGGTGGTGGCACTATCGCTGCCGCAAGGTATTTGCTTCTAGCTAGCAATCTGTCTGTAACAGCACCCTGCCGCCAGTATCGCTGCTGCAATGTCACCCACTCCAGGCAGGCACCCTGCAGGCTGTGCAGCCGTTTGGAGTGTCCTCATGATGCTCTGGGCAGTGCTGCACTTCCCAGTGCTGGCAGAACCACTCCCTGTGCATGACGTTGTGATTCCAGTCGCTCCAAAGCCCTGTTACACCACTGATAGTGGCATGTGGTTAACTGCTGATGTAGGTGCAAGTGTCTTGCTTCTCTATGTAGGTAGCGATCTTTTGCAGCAGCTGCTGAAATATATATTATTTTATGTCTTACAAATTAGAGATGTGCGTGGAGTCTCGTGTATTGGTTTGATTCTAATTTCATCGTCGTGTTTTGGTTTTACAAAACCACCCTCAAGTGTTTTTCAGAACCTTGAGTTCTGGATTTCTTGAAAATGGATAAAAACAGCTAAACTCAAGTCATATTTGCAATCCAAAACCTTTAAATTCAGATTTAAAATCTAAATTCCGAACTGTGGGAAGATCCGAAGTGGGACACGTCGGTTCAGATCTGCAAAATTCGTATGGGTTTAAATTTCTAAACTGAACCATTCATCTTTATTTACTATTAGACTGTAGACTGGGCCCAGCTAGCAATAATGGGCCCTACACACTGGCAGATCTCACTGCACGGTATGAACGTTTTCATTCATTAATGAACGAGAACTCGTTCATATCGTGCAATGTGTAGGCACCAATGATTAACGATGCGCGGCCCCGCGCTCGTTAATCGTTGGTGCCCCGTCGCTTATGCATACAATGCATACAATTTTCTCCATATTAGCATGCAGTGCTATGGAGCCGAGTGACAGGGGCAGTGAAGAAACTTCACTCACCCCCCCCCCTTCACCGCCGCTGGGTTGCCCGTCGGTCGTATCCACCATCGGGCAGCTCACCGGCAGATCGCCAAGTGTGTTGCTTAGAAGTTCAGGACATTGTTTATTTGTACTTCAAATTAGATTTTGTTGTTCCCACTGAACACTGCATTTTATTTTACTTTTCTCACATTGATTCTTTTAAGTACATTTTATCACTTTAATAAACAAAAACACACCACTTGTTCCTTTTTGTAAATTTTTCTTTATCAGTTGGAGAAAGACTCTCCCTAAGGGCATACAGCTAAGCTAATTAGCTCCTCCCTAAGGGCATGCAGTTGAGCTAATTACTTCCTCACTAAGGGCATGCAGCTGAGCTAATTAGCTCCTCCCTAAGGGCATGCAATTGAGCTAATTAGCTCCTCCCTAAGGGCATGCAGCTGAGCTAATTAGCTCCTAGCTAAGGGCATGCAGCTGAGCTAATTAGCTCCTCCCTAAGGGCATGCAGCTGAGCTAATTAGCTCCTCACTAAAGGCATGCAGCTGAGCTAATTAGCTCCTCCCTAAGGGCATGCAGCTGAGCTAATTACTTCCTCCCTAAGGGCATGCAGCTGAGCTAATTAGCCCCACATTCATGGAGATGTCAGTGTTAGGTCTCTCCCTAATACATGTCACCTTGTCACTGGAGGGGGCGCTTACTTACAGGCCCAGCTATCCCTAAGAATTGTATTGGGATTGTATTGTACAGGTAGGTTAGACATGTAGGACATTTTTTCTTTATTTGTTGATTGGAACTGTATAAGGCAATAGGCAGTGCAGAGCCATATGCATGGGCATATCAGCCTATCAAGCCAGGTACACATTAACAATGTGTGTACCCAGCCAACAGGAGACCAATGTAACAATACATTGGACGTCCTATACACACTGAATGATATATCACACGATCTATTGTTCACGGCTGCATCCACCATCGTTTGCTGGGTCATCCTGTCAGGCTTTCTGCACACCTGACAGGACAACCCGACAAACAACCCGTGAGAGCGCACAGTAGTGGGTACACACTAGACGATGTGCCCGATATGTTGGTCTGATCTGCCGATCAGCATATCTCAGCCAGCCTAAATGTGTGTGTCCAACCCCACCTTCAACTCCACATCCCCTATATTTTTCTCAACCCCCTGTCTTCCTCCATTGTCTCGGCCTATTACTGCATACCACACAGCTCACCGCTAAGAGTCAGTTCCAGTGGTGGACGCATCCCATACGTTAGTTCTTTAACCACTTGCCTGGCACTATCTACAATCTACAGATGCTTTTTGCACCTGTTAGAAAACCATCACAGTGTAAGGTGTTATGTTTTGTTAAGTATACTTGCCTTATACACCCCTAACATAATACTGTAACTTTGATGTTGTAAACAGGACTGTAGGGAGTGAAGTGCTGCTGGTGCCGTCATCCAGGGTACAGGGCCATTGGGGTGGCCCCTATATTTGGCATAAACGTGCCTGGAACTGCACACTGCAGCCAGTATCACTGATACACAGCTACCGAGACCATCCTTTGGATTCCCCAAATAAGCACTCTACAGCCTGTACAGCTTCCCAGAGTGTCCTGAGGATGTTCCGGGAATCCTTGACTCCTCCCTCTCCTTCAAATCACACATTCAGCACCTCTCACAAACCTGCCACTCTCATCTCAAAAATATTTCCAGGATCAGACCCTTTCTCACACAGGATGCCACTAAGACCATTATCCGCTCACTGGCCATTTCCAGACTGGACTAATGTAATCTTCTCCTATCTGGCATCCGTGACAAATACCTCTCTCAACTCCAATCTATCCTCAATGCTGCTGCCCGTCTCATCTTCCTCACCAAACGCACTACATCTACCTCCCCTCTCCTACTAGCCCTTCACTAACTTCCCTTCCCTTTCAGAATCCAATTCAAACTTCTCACACTCACTTACAAAGCCCTCATCCACTCCTCTCCCATTTACATCTCTGACCTTATCTCCCTTTACACTTCCACCCGTCCTCTTCGCTGTGCTAATGCACACCGACTCTTCTCCTCTTCTGACGACTGCTTACTTCCTCCCACTCCTACCTTCAAGATTTTGCACGTGCTGCTCCCTTTCTCTGGAATTCCCTACCTCTTCCTGTCAGACTCTCCCCCTCTCTACAAAACTTCAAACAGGCTCTCAAGACCCACTTCTTCACCAAACCCAGCCAAATCTCATCCTAACCCTCTGTTCCACGCTCACTGTCTACCCGATCTGTGTCACCCTTGTATGTCTGCCCCTCCCCTTTAGGCTTATCCTTTGCTTACTCGATGGCACCTAATCCCGCAGTTTTCTGCCACCTTGATACTTATGTCAGTGTTACTTACCCTGTACTTGTCCTATACTGTCTTCAAATGTAAGTCACTATTGTTTAATTTTTTTATTTTTCATTTATGTACTCTGTAATTGGGCACTGCGGATCCCTTGTGGCACGATATAAATAAAGGGTAATAATAATAACTTCCCCATGCGTATAGCCATGCCACCTCGGCATGATGTCATGGCGGCAGAGGCAGGGTGCATTAGCGCTCTGCTCCGGCACAGGTTTTAAACATTTATTTTACTAGACACCTACAGTATATACTGTATAACATTCTTCACATTCGTCTCTCAGGGAGTTAGAGCCAGGATCTTAACTTGGCAGGATACAAAAAAAAAGCACTAGAAGTTCACAAGAACAAAAAAAAGTAAATATGTGGAAATAAGCAACAGTTATGACTCAGCAATACTTGTCATTTACAGTAAAACAGTCTTACCACAAAAAAGTGTCTGTTTCAGGCTTGTTACGGCAAGTTTCTTTTGTTTGCTGTTTTCTGATATCAAACATTTGGAAAGATACCCCCCCACCCCCACCCCTAGAAATCAGCATCAGACACACCTGGCCTGTATGATAATCTGACAGCTTTCCTTTCTCTCGTCAAGAATAAAATAACAAATAAAATATACAGTATAATTAATAAAGACATTACAGAAACAAAGTTTATCAAAATAACAAGGAATATAAATGTTAAATTGTTTTAATTTCTTAATCATAAAACTACTCTTTATGCATTCTATTAAAAAAAAAAACACTCCTACTGTGAAAAACTGTTTAAGAATAATAAAAGTGACCCTAGGGTTCACATATAAGATAATTGCATTTTTGGAGTTTTCTAACTCTACCTACTGTATACAAATCCAGAAGCTTTGACATTTAAGGGTATAACTATAATTTTTATGACCAGAATTATCCCATCAGGCAACAGTTAATCAGATGTAACTACTGTAGTCCTTATATATACATATATCTTCAGGGCCGCCATCAGGGGGGTGCTGGGGGCACAGCTGTCCCGGGCCCAGCCTCTCTGACAGAGAGAGGAGGGCCCGGGATGCTCATGCAGCCACCTGCCCGCCCGCCACCATCCTCGCCGTTCCGCAGTCATCCCCGCTGTTCTTCCTGCTGTACTCCGACCCTCCAGCAGCTCTGTATTGAAAACTTTCCTCCCAAAATGGCCACCGCCACAGAGGAGACAGTTCTTCAAGATACTAGAGGAGCCCTCTAGTATCTTGAATAACTGTCTCCTCTGAGGTGGTGGCCATTTTGGGAGGGACGTTTTTAATACAGCTGTAGGAGGACGGAGGAGAGCAGCAGAATAGCGGGGATGGAGGCGGGCAGGCAGCGGCATCAGCATCCCGGGCCCTCCCGACAGCGGCACATGTATGTATCAGTGACGTGCGGTGGGGTGAGGCAGGTGAGGCAGAGCCTTTCCTGTCATACTAACGTTTGTGCCAGAGTTTTTCCTGTATAAAGTATATCAAAATTACAAAGAATATGTTTGAAATATCTTCTTTGAATTATTCTAATCATTTTCATAGCCAAAAATCTGGAGTAAAAAGTCTATGGCTAACTTTTCCGCATATCTCTGATCAAAACTCACCAAATTTCAAAGAGTTTATACTGCTGCACCTGTGTATAATGCCAAGATGTACGCTTTGGCTCATATATTGCATGTAAATCTGTCTCAGGTGCTAGGCAGCGCCTCCTGAGCTATTTAGCTGACCGCACGTCCCTGGTATGTATATATGCATTACACACACACACGCGCACGTTAACTGGTGCAATTCTAAAGCTGACTCCTCCACAGTGACGGGGGGGTTTGAGCTGCCTATTTTGTCAGTCCCGGGCCCCGTAATTTCTGATGGCAGCCCTGTATATCTTCAGAGATTCCCCGACGGGTTAAGAGAAATCCTTGCTTTCAACCAAAGTTTCAGCAATCTAAGCCACTCTTGCCAGGGACAATGGGGGTTATTCAGATGTGGAGGCAAATAAGTAAAAGCAAGCAACTGGGCAAAACCATGCTGCACTGCGGGTGGGGTAGATGTAAAGTGTGCAGAGAGAGTTAGAATTGGGTGGGGTGTGTCCAAACTGAAATCTAAATTGCAGTGGAAAAATAAAGCTGTCTAACATATGTGGGCTACATGCAAAAGCACCCAGTATTTACCCTGCACAGAAAAAATATAAATGTATTTCCTCCCCTTGCATTGCAAAATTGTTTGTTCCAGATACAAATTGACATGCTTTTTCTGCCTTGCTTACAAGTCTGACCAAGGCCCGGGGTATATACAAAAATCTCTCACCTACTGTATATACCCCCCCACCACCACCTCACATTGGGGGTCATTCCGAGTTGTTCGCTCGTTATATTTTTCTCGCAACGGAGCGATTAGTCGCTAATGCGCATGCGCAATGTCCGCAGTGCGACTGCGCCAAGTAAATTTGCTATGCAGTTAGGTATTTTACTCACGGCATTACGAGGGTTTTTCTTCATTCTGGTGATCGTAATGTGATTGACAGGAAGTGGGTGTTTCTGGGCGGAAACTGGCCGTTTTATGGGAGTGTGCGAAAAAACGCTACCGTTTCTGGGAAAAACGCGGGAGTGGCTAAAGAAACGGAGGAGTGTCTGGGCGAATGCTGGGTGTGTTTATGACGTCAAACCAGGAACGACAAGCACTGAACTGATCGCAGATGCAGAGTAAGTGTGGAGCTACTCAGAAACTGCTAAGAACTGTCTATTCGCAATTTTGCTAATCTTTCGTTCGCAATTTTGATAAGCTAAGATTCACTCCCAGTAGGCGGTGGCTTAGCGTGTGCAAAGCTGCTAAAAGCAGCTTGCGAGCGAACAACTCGGAATGAGGGCCATTATGCCTCCACTACCTGTCCAGAAAAGTAAGATTATGAAGTTACTTGCAAGAGAAGGAGAATGGTACACCAAAAAAAAAAAAAAAAAATCCACACAGAACTTGTATAATCAATAATAGCAATCATCCATTTCCATTCCTATTAATATAATGTAGACTGACAAATAAATACTCAGTTGTAGTCAGGAGGAGGTGCACCCAGGAATAAAGCTGATATAAAAAAGAAGAAGAAAGTATTCCTATATGGGGCACTCACAGGAATAATAGGAAACAATCTGCTGTTATACTGAAGTTATAGAGAACCTCTATAATGCGAATTGGAAATGGGTCCTTCCCGGGTACAACCCGGCATTGGACCCTGAGAACCAGCTTCCCAACCCGTCAATATGCCATTGGGAGCAGGGACCGCGCGGCATCTGTGGCGGGTGCGGAGGTGGCGCTGGGAGAGGAGATCATCTCCACGCTGTCTTTCCCTATGCTACAGTATGAACGGGTACCGGGTTGCATCGACCCGGGCAACCCGTTCACACTGCCCCTGACCTGGTAATAGCCCTGGAATAATCCTTCTTTATTCCTGAGTTGAATTATCAGGTCAGGCGACCCGGGAATTCGGGAGTGACCCTTTCAGGCCACACAGTGACCCGCGTCGACCCGGCAATATATAGTGGGTCGATACCGGGTTATTTGTGCGGCCTGAAAAGGGTATCATTTAACCACTTAGCTGGCATGGTCAGATTTCATGCAACTGCGCCGTGCCACCCTGTCCCCCCATTTTTGACGAGGAGATCCGTTCTGCAGATGTGCATAATATAATGTTTAAATATTTAAAAAAAAAAACTTTTTCAACTTTATTAAATAAAATACATTTTAAAAAACAATGTTGTTAACGTTTTTGAAGGGACAAATTGTCAGTTAAGTGGATTTATATATATCTGTAAATTGGTAGTTTAGAATCATACCAGTGAGTACCCCATATAGATACTGTATACTTTCTTCTTTTTGTGTTTTAGAAGAATGAAAATGGCGAGGTTCAAATCACGTTCCGATGAATCCTTCTCCATAATGGGGGCAATCAAGTAATAAAGGGCACCTGTATAAAAGACTTAGACATCTACTACCAAGGTTCTACAGCAACACCAAAAATCTAGCCGTATATGTAAATGCCATTTTATTACTCTTGCATATGGGCAGATATTTGCACAGGACGTCTGATCGTTGAAAGCCGGTACTGCAGACGCCTTACGTCAGGCACTATATCTTCAAATAATACACTTTACACGTTAAGTGGTCCCTTAATTGTGGGAATGTAGAGTTAGGGCTCAATTACACAAACATCCTTCTGGCAGAACACTTCAGTTAAAGTTTAACAGCTCAATGACTCTTACTAAAAGGTGTCTTATTAGCCAGGACAAGGTACAAAGTGTTACATGTGTTTGGAATTTTTACTGAGCGGCTTCACCAGTCATGCATCCCACTCTACATCATGCCATCTAAATCATTTTCCCAAGCAGTAACAGAGTTTCACTTGGGGACAGAGCCTGTAACTAGACATTTTGGTGCCCTGTGCCAGAGAGAGAATTGGCGCCCCTCACCCTCATTTTTCCAATAGGGACATAAGGCGCATGCCTCGTGGGGAAGGGGCATGACAAGTCTGATCCCAGAGATAGCCCATGCTATGATGCCCCTTCCTGCCATGCCCAGGATTCAAACCTATAACCTGTTGAATTCTAATCAAACACCCTACTCATTGAGCTATTTGATCCTGCATAAAAACTATGAATACTATATGAAGCTATGGTACTTAAAAATAATGATTAAATATAATCAGCATTGTAATTGAGCAGATCTATGTAGTGTGCAGCCACACATCCAATCTCTTGCAGCCCCACACTACATAGATCTGCTCAGATGCAATAATTTTTTAACACTTGTACAAGGTAAGCTTCAAATAGTTAAAAGTCTCTAGCTTAGAATTATCTACCTTTCTATGCATGGCCAGATAGCTTAATGAATAGATTGTCTGACTCAAATGCCACAGGCAATGGGTTTGAATCCCGGGTATGTCAGCATCTTAAAATGTAATAAAGGACAGTGTGACTGAATAACAAAGAAACCTCAAGTTGAGTTCATGAATGTTGTATAGGCATTAGTGACAGAAGGTGTCAGCAGGGCCGGTGCAAGGTTTCTCAGCACCCTAGGCAAATCTTCAGCTGACTCCCCCCCCCCCATATATATATATATATATATATATACATACATACATACATACACACACACACACACACGCATTAATGTTTTGCCATGCTATTTTGGCCATCTACAGCCAGCTGACACCTCTCAGGCACTAGAGAGGTACTGTTGCTGCAAATCTCCTCCCGGTCAGATGAATGACAGCCAGCTGAGGTGTGAGGCACTGACTGTGGTTGTCCTTCTGGCTGATGCTGTGGCTCTGGTGAGGGTGGAAAGTGGGCGAATATTGCCCTTTAAAATGCACTTGTGCACAGGGTAGAGACTGCCATGCTTGGACTCCCTGTCGCTGGTACCTGTCAGGACCGTCTGGGAGGGGGGGAAGATCATCTGGTGTTTGACAAAGCCCTTGCCACCCTGGGTGCAGTCGTGGCCTCCTCCTCGGAGTCCAACAGCTCCCCGCAAGGCTGAGGGAGCCCAGTAGATAGCAGTTGGGGCAGTACTCAGGGCAAGCAGGGGATTAGGGGCAGAAAGTGCTGGGGGCAAGGGTAGAAAGCAGTTTGGTCAGTACTGGGGGAAAGGAGGTGACTGATAGCGGTTCCGGCACTGGAGGAATGACGGAGTCCTGCAGGACGCCCTGTGAGTCAGTCCTGTGTGCACCTCAGCCAATACCATTCCTCAGCATTGGCTGAGGTACATACAGGACTCTGACTCACAGGGCATCCTGAAGGACCCGGTCTGTTGTCCTCTAGTTACTGTACAGCTATAAATAAAAGATAATAATAATGCAATGCCCAGCATGCCGGCAGTAAAAGGCTCTCTCTATTCTAACATCCAGATTTACAACCTGAGCTACTATCTATAAAATACAACACAGACTACACAGAAGATACTGTAGGCCTGATACGCAAACTGCTCAGGCTCCCAGGTGCAGTAACCATCAGTAAGCCTGGGTCTAATACCTGCACCATAGCCATAGAGAGCCACAGATTGCCTCCTCCTGCTGTACAGGCCAGAAAGGGAGAGACCAGAGCAGCATGGGAAAGGGACAAGGGACGGCTGTATTTATGTGCGCTCCGTGGTCACAAGAATGGGTGACAGAGCCACCCTCTTTGACAGCGTCGCCACACTCCTGCCCAGCCCAAGGCTGCCCCCTCCCGTGTTACCTGGTGCTGCTGCTCGTGCTGCACTGATGAGATAGACACGCACCCCCCACAGCGCTGCAGTGGCGGATCTAGATAAGTAACTGTCTATGCATACATTAAGTCCAGTGTTTCAAGTGACCATGTGTATGCATTAGCATTTATAGATATATCGGCCCTGCAGCACAGCTGACGGCCAATACATCTACCGATCTATTGGCACATCGTGCTGTGTGTACTGGCGGTCAGCCGACCGCCCGTATACTTGCTGCAGACGCCGGCGGTGATTGACAGCAGAACTGGGTGTGCGCATATAAATGCCCGCCCAGTTCGTGATGGCAGTCACAACAGATCAAGCAGTGTGTATGCACAACACATTGCTTGGTCTGTCTATAGATATAGCGGATATCGTGTACCCAGCATTACTCTCTGATCTTACAGGAAACTAAAAACACTAATTACACACTGAACACACCATCCACAGTTGCTTGACCAAATGTTTGCAGACAAACAGCACTTCTCCAAAAAAAGAAAAAAAGCTTAATATGGACAAGAAGTGTAAATAAACACAAAATTATTTTTATCTGCTATTTTTTTTTCATTTTAAATAAACAATAATCTGAGAAACACAGTAAGTGGGCATATCTTTCGGTTTGGAAATCCAGGTATCCTGCAGAGTGATTTACACTGCAGCTGCTGCCCGGGGGAGTGTGAGCGTTAGCAGAGTGCCGGACAGGCAGCTCAGCACTCGATACAGACAGACTGTGGCAGACATAATCAATCAATGTCTGATCCCGGAAAAGTACTGCAGCATGCAGAGTTTACAAACAACGGAGGACAAGTTGATGACAGCCACACAGTGCCCTATCCGCCCCCCATCCGACACTGCTGCACAGCGCACCACAAATACCTTTCTAGTCTCCCCTTCTGCTGAAGAGGCAACAAACGACCAGGACCAATCCGGCTCCGGGTTCCCGCCCTGATATGATGGACAGCCTATGCGTTGCACGGAGGGGCATGCTGCCAAAGGTGATTGACATGGAAAACGCCCACTGAGGAATGACTGGGTCCTGCAGGACGTGCTGTTTGTCAGAGAACTGTGTGCACACTCTGACTCACAGCGCGTCCTGCAGGACCCGGTCATCTTTAGTTAAAGGAAAAATAAGGAAGGCATTCTTTCATCGGCATTGTTCGGTGCCGCCCTCCAGCGGCCGGCGCTCATAGGCAGCTGCCTAAAGCTGCCTAATGGTAGCGCCAGCCCTGGGTGTCAGGGTAGGAGACAGGGGCGGTCAGGAGATCCTGGGATGCAAAAAGGGGAGAAGCTGCAAGTTAAAGTAATTAAAACAGATAATTGACAAGTGTCACCAACAGCGCCCCCTACCCTGCAGCGCTATGTGCGGTGCACCCTCCGCACACACTTATACCCCTTTTCCACTAGCTCAAAAAACACGGGTAAATGCACGGGGTGCGCATTTACCTGTGTTTTTTGCTAGTGGAAATGGCCCCCTCTGCAAAAACCCGGATCAAGTGACCCGGGAATCCTACCCGGGTAGCTTACCGGGTTGAACACGAGTTCAACCCGGTAAGCTGTGCAGTGTAAACGGAAGCTGTGTCAATGCGACACGGCTCCCGTTCAATGTGTATGGAAGGGCGTCACTGGGAGATCATGTGATCTCCCAGCGCCGCCCCTGCCGCGTCACCAGCAGCGACACTAACCCGGCAATATGCCGGGTTGGTGAGTGCAGTGGGAAAGGAGGCTCTGATGCGGGTCGCAGCCAAGTAGCACCCGTGTCAGGCTCCCGGCTGCGACCCGCATCACTAGTAGAAAAGGGGTAATAGTTACGGCCCTGCTTGGGGACATATTTCACCTAAATGCTATATATATATTGGACCTGAAAACTTTGATTTATCAAACCCATTCAGAACCTCAAGTTTGTCCAACCGAACCGTCATTCCTATTTATGGTGGTCATTCCGAGTTGTACGCTCGCTGATGATTTTCGCAGTGCAGCGATCAAGTGAAAAAACTGCAAAAATGCGCATGCGCATGGTATGCAGCGCGCATGCGCTAAGTACTTTCACACAAAACTTTGTAGATTTACACAAGCTCGAGCAATGTTTTTTCATCGCTCGAGTGATCATAGTGTGATTGACAGGAAGTGGGTGTTTCTGGGCGGAAACTGGCCGTTTTCAGGGAGTGTGCTAAAAAACGCAGGCATGCCAGGTAAAAACGCAGGAGTGGCTGGAGAAACGGGGGAGTGGCTGGCCGAACGCAGGGCGTGTTTGTGAGGTCAAACCAGGAACTAAACGGACTGAGGTGATCTCAGTCTTGGAGTAGGTCTGGAGCTACTCAGAAACTGCAGGAAATTATTTAGTAGCAGTTCTGCTAATCTTTCGTTCGCTATTCTGCTAAGCTAAGATACACTCCCAGAGGGCGGCGGCCTAGCGTGTGCAATGCTGCTAAAAGCAGCTAGCGAGCGATCAACTCGAAATGAGGGCCTATGTTTCTTCAAAGAAATAGGATTGGCAAACAGGACTTACCAGAAAACTTTCACACTTACCCTTTTATTTTAAGACTAATGAATAATGAAAGTTTTGCAGAGCTTCCTCTAATAGGTGGAGACACCCAGCAGCTGCTATCTAAGTGCTATTGAGTCACTAACTAATTTCTATCATCTTCTGATTATTTGTGTTAAACTGACAATTTATCTGATTTTATGTAAGCCTAAAGCCAAAATCTGAGGAAGAATGATATGAAATATCAAAAGGGAGCGCTTAGGTAAAATTCCATTTGTCAGAGACAATTATATATAACAATATATGAATATAAAATGTAGTACACAATGTTTAGACACTGATAGACAGCACTGCACAATAGTACATAATTACCAGCACAAGGAGCAGTATTTCAATCCACACTTAGTATAAAGGGGGTCATTCCGAGTTGTTCGCTCGGTAAAAATCTTCGCATCGCAGCGATTTTCCGCTTAATGCGCATGCGCAATGTCCGCACTGCGACTGCGCCAAGTAAATTTGCTATGCAGTTAGGAATTTTACTCACGGCTTTTTCATCGTTCTGGCGATCGTAATGTGATTGACAGGAAGTGGGTGTTACTGGGCGGAAAGAGGCCGTTTTATGGGCGTGTGGGAAAAAACGCTACCGTTTCCGGAAAAAACGCAGGAGTGGCCGGAGAAACGGGGGAGTGTCTGGGCGAACGCTGGGTGTGTTTGTGACGTCAAACCAGGTACGACAAGCACTGAACTGATCGCAGATGCCGAGTAAGTCTGAAGCTACTCAGAAACTGCTACGAGGTGTGTAATCGCAATATTGCGAATACATCGTTCGCAATTTTAAGATGCTAAGATTCACTCCCAGTAGGCGGCGGCTTAGCATGAGCAAATCTGCTAAAATCCGCTTGCGAGCGAACAACTCGGAATGACCCCCAAAGTTCAGATGTAGGTTAAAGTGCTGTTCTGTTCAGCATAGCCCGCAAAGTGTGCGCTATGCTACCACCTCCCCGACCGCTAGAAATTGGTGCTCACTGCTGGGTCCATGAGGTCTCGGCGAGACCGACAATCAATGTGCTGGGTCCGTATTTAGTGCGGGAGCAGCGGTGTCAGGACAGTTCACGGGGAGTGAGGGCGCAGCTCTCAGCTGGAGGCTGTGGCGGGTGACGCTTGCTGGGATTCTCCGTCTATGGACACTGCTGGTAAATGTGCAGAGTGGTGTGCAGGCCGTATAGTGGGTCCTTTATGCGTTTCTCCGTTACCCAAAAACAACGGTTTCATCAGAAGGTGACTCAGGGGCATATTTATTAAGCTCGGTGAAGTGATAAAGTGGAAGGTGATAAAGGACCAGCCAATCAGATCCTTACTGCCATGTCACAGGCTGGGTTTGAAAAATGACAGTTAGGAGCTGACTGGCTGGAGTGTTCTCACTTTCCACTTTATCACTTCACCGTGCTTAATAAATGTACCCCTCAGTGAACTCTAGAAGCCATATTTAAATCCAAAGTTGACCAATCGGTATGAAGAGGTAATCAATTTTGCACAGGTGATGGTGCTAAACTGTGATCTGGTATTCACAGGTGTTTATAAGCGTGAATGGCTGGTTTCTAAAAATATATTTGTATTTAAACATTTATAAAATTATTATACAAATCAATGCATACATAATACAAAATAATGGCAACATTAGTATTGTCTTATGTACAGATCTTATCAAGAGGCAAGGTGTTAAAAAGGAACACATATTAGCAACAATTTGGATACCTTTTACGCCTGTTAGGAGAGACATAGGAGATTTTTCTCCTCACTAGTTACAAGACATGGGGGGTCATTCCGACCTGATCGCACGCTGCCGTTTTTCGCTGCGATCAGGTCAGAACTGCGCATGCGTATGCACCGCAATGCATAGGTGCGTCATACGGGTACAAAGTGGTTCATTGCTGGGCGATGGATTTTAAGAAGAATCCATTCACACAGCCGATCGCAAGTAAATTGACAGGAAGAAGGCGTTTATGAGTGTCAACTGACCGTTTTCTGGGAGTGGTAGGGAAAACGCAGGCGTGTCCAAGCGTTTGCAGGGCGGGTGTCTGACATCAATTCTGGGACCGGACAGGCTGAAGTGATCGCAGCAGCTGAGTAAGTTCAGAGCTACTCAGAAACTGCACAAACTGTTTTTGTACTGCTCGGCTGCACATGCGTTTGCACACTTGCAAAGCTAAAATACACTCCCCAGTGGGCGGCGACTATGCGTTTGCACGGCTGCAAAAAGTAGCTAGCGAGCGATCAACTCTGAATAACCCCAATTGTGCCTAATTCAGAGTTGATCGTAGCAGCAAATTTGTTAGCAGTTGGGCAAAACCATGTGCACTGCGGGGGGGGCGATATAACATGTGCAGAGAGAGTTAGATTTGGGTGGGGTGTGTTCAATCTGCAATCTAAATTGCAGTGTAAAAATAAAGCAGACAGTATTTACCCTGCACAGAAACAATATAACCCACCTGAATCTAACTCTCTCTGCAAATGTTATATCTGCCCCACCTACAGTGCACATGGTTTTGCCCAACTGCTAACAAAGTTGCAGCTGCGATCAACTCTGAATTACCCCCATAATGGTGGTCATTCCGAGTTGTTCGCTCGCAAGCTGCTTTTAGCAGCTTTGCACACGCTAAGCCGCCGCCTACTGGGAGTGAATCTTAGCTTATCAAAATTGCGAACGAAAGATTAGCAAAATTGCGAATAGACACTTCTTAGCAGTTTCTGAGTAGCTCCAACTTACTCGGCATCTGCGATCAGTTCAGTGCTTGTTGTTCCTGGTTTGACGTCACAAACACACCCAGCGTTCGCCCAGACACTCCTCCGTTTCTCCAGCCACTCCCGCGTTTTTCCCGGAAACGGCAGCGTTTTTTCACACACACCCATAAAACGGCCAGTTTCCGCCCAGAAACACCCACTTCCTGTCAATCACATTACGATCACCAGAACGAAGAAAAAACCTCGTAATGTCGTGAGTAAAATTCCTAACTGCATAGCAAATTTACTTGGCGCAGTCGCACTGCCGACATTGCGCATGCGCATTAGCGACTATTCGCTCCGTTGCGACAAAAAAATAACGAGCGAACAACTCGGAATGACCACCAATAAGGAGGATAGTACTAATAACACAGTAGCTTGGAGGGCTAATCCTCTATATCATGTAATCAGCAGACATGTGTTTGAGTCCCAATCCAGACTTAAATTGTTTTTAGTGTTATTATTATTATTTTTTGTTATTTATTTTTATTTTAATAGTTATAATTGTTAAGAAACCACTTGGTAAATATCTCTGACAAGCAGGAAATATACAGACAATTTCAGCTTCATAGATATATCAAGAATATTGTGAAGAGAAGAAAACAATATGAAAAATACCATAGATCAATGTTCAAGTTCTGCACATGATGTTTTAAAAAAGAAGCGTGTCACAACGAGCACAACTGACAGGTGTGTGCAAGCTAATATTCAAAACACATTACAATTATATAGTTATTTTTGCACACTATGGTATTAACTGTACATATGTGTAGGGAAAGAACATTTTTGCAACATTATCATAGGATTCTTTATAAATTTGTTCTTACGTTGTTTCCCCACTTATAACGACTCTTGTGGAACTAAACAGTTTCAATTAATGCAATATGTAGCAGATCCACAGTCTGCAGAAATATTGGTAGCATAACTTGAACTTGATCAATGATCACATAGGAAAGGATATTTTTATATACACAAGATACCACATGGTCTCTATTAGAATATATAATTCAATCCAGAGTTGCAATATGTAGGGCGTACCACCAGAATGTTGCACACTAGATTTTTGGAACACAAAAATATTCTTTTTGTCGGGGAGGTGGTAGCATAGTGCACGCTCTGCGGGCTATACTGAGCAGAACAGCACTTTCATCTAAATCTGTTTATTCCTAAACACGCTTTGGAATATATGTTGGGATCTCTAACTATCCGGGATATTCAATTAGCCCCGTCACTGTCGGGTGATAAGTCTCGCTGGAAGGGGGCTATCTAATTGGCCCCGATAAGCCGGCGTGTGCTGCGCCTTATCAGGGATTTATACAGAAAAAAGAAGAACAGCGCTGGCACTTTTACACTAAAAGTGTTTTAATTAATTTCATATAACATATTTAAAATGCATCCTTCATATCCATAACATATAAAAATAATATATATTAATTAAGCTATATATCCCACCGGAAAATTCCGCTTAATACACCAAACCAGAGAAAGCTGTTCCTTACTGATTTTATATAATTATATACGGCTGAATTTAAAGCTAGATGTTATTGCTTTGTATGCTTATGACAATAAATCATAGCCGCATAGATGTTATCAGTCAGTAGAAATGTCCAGCTGATAAGTATTTTTCCTCAGTTATTATAATAAATTATCCGGAAATTAGTTATGCAAGTTGCAGTTCTTTTCATAAATGCATACAGTTAATAGGTTATACCGTCCAGGTAAGTTTCATCACACTATTAATTTTCAATAAGTGTGAATTATAATTATTATGTTTTGCGGTTAGGATTTTCTAATAGTGCTGTGCACAGATGTATGATTTTGCACATATCCCATAGATACCTCTCCCGGCTGTCGCTTCCAAAAACAGCCTTATCCGGAGTCCACTGCCTGGTGGATAGCAGGTATATTTTCAGATGTTTATCCGCAAAGTCTTTTATATCCGATGTTATCCGTAGGTGTTGATATCTCTGGCCGGCCAGTAAGATATGAAGGTGTCTCACCAACAAGCTCTTTAGCAGTGCATCCGACAAACGCGTTTCCCCGCTTGAATATACAGCTCAGCGGCTTCCTCAGTGTCCATGTATGCACTGCAATGGTACGGGAATTTAAATCTTGCGCCTCCCTCATAGCGCATACGTCAGTATTGCGGTCCATATCTCATTTTAATTCTCATTTACTGGGATTCTATGCGTTCCAATTGACTAATTATTTATCGAGCTGTGTATTAACTCATTGGTACATTCTCTGGATGGTATCACCCGGTAATCCTGGGTTCAATTAATCTATTCACATATTATTTAGCCACAATTTTAAACATGATTTCTAAAAAGCAAACATATACAATATATATAAAAAAGGGCATAAAACAATATTCATTGGTAAATTCATTAGTTAATTCATTCAGTGCTGCACACGTATCCATAGCATTCGTATAACCTGAAAAATATGCTTATAAACTTATATACTTATATATAGACACAATATATGTATATGTATAAAAAAAGTGAATCATAATATAAATTCTAAACTATAAATTATGATAAGGTAAATTTTAATAGAGTAAATCTACTCGGGTGAGAGATCCACAGAACCCGCCGAGGTCGCCCATGGCAACCAGCCGGACCACATACGCTACCCGCCACAAACAATCCGGCGCACGGTAAGTTTTAGTCAGGCCAGCCACCACGTTCGCCCCCCTCAGCTGGCTCCGATAATCCCCACCCTTCTTCAATCCATTATATCTTCCATATTCTTTAATGCATTTTACAGACAAAAACCAGAACCGAAACAAAGTGAAATATATACACATGTATTCATGTATATATATATATAAAAACAACAACAAACAGAAAATATATATATATAACTAATAATAATTAATAAAAAATATATATATTAATAAATGAATAAATATCAGCAGGCGAAGCAAAATCCCCGATAACAGCCCTGTTTTCATCCGGAAATGGGGATATTTCATCCGAAAACACACAGGTTACCGTTTCAGTGAACCTGTGTCTTTACAGGTGTAACTGCACTCGTTACCGGCCGAGCTATTTAAATAGCCCGACCGCAGCACCCGAAGAAACATCGTTTTTTTTTTTACTCCTGATATCTCTTCACAGCAAATTGAATATCCCCCATTGACTGCTAACAATTAAATGGAGCACCACATCAACTTTATACTAACTGTGGATTGAAATACTGCTCCTTGTGCTGGTAATTATGTGCTATTGTGCAGTACTATCTCTCAGTGCCTAAACATTGTTTACTACATTTTATATTCATATTTATGTTATATATAATAAATTGTCTCTGGCAAATGAAATTTTACCTAAGCGCTCCCTTTTGATATTTCATATCATTCTTCCTTTTATGTAATTTGGAGTACTGCAGTATACTCGTATGGGAGCTGCCATATAATATTATATCACATTTAGATCCATAAAGGTGACCTTGTCTGATACTAATCAGCTTTGTATACAGAGCGCCTGATTCAATAATTCTATACTCTTATAGTTATTTTTTGTTTTTATAAAGCCAGCATCTGCCCTCTACAAAGCCGGAACCCACTGCAGCTCACCACTAGATTACAGTAAGTTGTCAAGACAGTACAAGTGGAGCCCAGCGTACAGTATTAATAGTGCTATAAACTTGTAAAAAAGGAAGTTATGTATGCAAGTGTTTCCTGGATTTCGAGATACCATCAGCCGAGCTGGGCGCAAGTTGTTAAATGATGACATTTTTCCTTGACTCATATTTTAAGATACTGAATGCAGAAGTGTTAGGTGTTCACAAACGTGCATAATAAATATAATTCTGACTGCTCCATGGTGACAGCAACTTATTACATTAAAAGTGGAAGATTCATAAAATATTCTTAATTTTTACTGATACAGTATACGTATTATAGTATAATCAGATTGTATTTAGAATGTAAAAATACCCTTTCTTGTCTTTGGAATTACTTAAAAGTCAGTATTTATGTTTTTTTCAAGAAAACTAATATGTTCTCCATTCTCAAACAGTATATTTTCTTATTTATGGTGGTGATTTGAGTCAGACAGAAATAAATATGGTAAAACATCTACATTGCTAGAATTCTGTAAAATGTGACATTTCCCTGCTGAGTTAACTAAACCATGTGAATAATTAATTTTTTTTCTGAAAAGTGCTGCAGTAGGGATGGCCATCAACCATCAATGTTTCAAAATAAAAAATACAATATGAGAGTGCGCTTATCAAATCCAATGTAGATTTTATTATATTAAAAATTTTTTTTAAAAACTTATTATTGTATACATGCAATTCTATATAATCTAATATCAGCCGGCCGGCTATATACAAAGACTTATTTCCAATATAGTATAAACAATACTGGCATATAATCAAAACACATTTCCTAAGTATTTAAATTTTCATTGTACTGAGTTCTTATCAGCAGCTCCAATCTGTCTGCACAAGTCCATGTATATACGAAAAAATGTTTAGCAGCTTATTGCATCAATTATATTAATTAGCAATCTCTTAAACAAATATTGACGCCAAGTAGGTAGTTTAGTAATGATCTAAACCACAGTTTTCCTCACAGCTGAACAGTTCCATTAAGGCAGTTCGTATAAATTTTGTTACAACTGTAACTAATGAAATTACTATGTATCAGGTTGAAATTTGTGTACCGTACAGAGTGCTTCTGTTAACCGGCTTGCAAGCATACATACGGCGTCCCTCCTGGTTAGTGTTTCTCGTCACTGTCCGTTCACTTTGGAGGGGAATCACTTCATATGTCACTCGCCGTTTCTTATCCTCCCGGCGGCTGGCCGTGCGGCTGGAATATTTCCTCGTCAGCCTTACTGGAGGTTATAGAACTTGTCAGCAGAGAAGGCATACACAACCCCGCGCCTTCGGGGTGTTAGCAGTCACCGACCAGTTGATGTGCAAAATGCTGCGGTCTGTATGAGAGCGTCTGACAGACGCGTTTCCCCGCCTACTCGAGAGCATCGGCGGCTTCCTCAGTGTCATGACACTGAGGAAGCCGCCGATGCTCTCGAGTAGGCGGGGAAACGCGTCTGTCAGACACTCTCATACAGACCGCAGCATTTTGCACATCAACTGGTCGGTGACTGCTAACACCCCGAAGGCGCGGGGTTGTGTATGCCTTCTCTGCTGACAAGTTCTATAACCTCCAGTAAGGCTGACGAGGAAATATTCCAGCCGCACGGCCAGCCGCCGGGAGGATAAGAAACGGCGAGTGACATATGAAGTGATTCCCCTCCAAAGTGAACGGACAGTGACGAGAAACACTAACCAGGAGGGACGCCGTATGTATGCTTGCAAGCCGGTTAACAGAAGCACTCTGTACGGTACACAAATTTCAACCTGATACATAGTAATTTCATTAGTTACAGTTGTAACAAAATTTATACGAACTGCCTTAATGGAACTGTTCAGCTGTGAGGAAAACTGTGGTTTAGATCATTACTAAACTACCTACTTGGCGTCAATATTTGTTTAAGAGATTGCTAATTAATATAATTGATGCAATAAGCTGCTAAACATTTTTTCGTATATACATGGACTTGTGCAGACAGATTGGAGCTGCTGATAAGAACTCAGTACAATGAAAATTTAAATACTTAGGAAATGTGTTTTGATTATATGCCAGTATTGTTTATACTATATTGGAAATAAGTCTTTGTATATAGCCGGCCGGCTGATATTAGATTATATAGAATTGCATGTATACAATAATAAGTTTTTTAAAAAATTTTTTAATATAATAAAATCTACATTGGATTTGATAAGCGCACTCTCATATTGTATTTTTTCTTGATCTATATTGGGGTAAATGACCTAGTACCCCAGAGAGAGCTGCTTTCAAAGCCGACAATTGCAGCGCCAGGAATATTGTGTTGTAATGTTTCAAAATCATTGATGGTCTATGCAGTGGCGTAACTAGAAATTTTTCTCCCCCAAAGTGCTGAATTAAAGGGGGATGGCCTCGCTAAAACAGGTGTGGCTTCACTGAAAGGGGTGTGGCATTGCAGGAAAAGACTACCTTATATCCCAGTTTTGCAACCTGCATGCCGAGATATTGGCCACCACATGAAAAAAAAATAATCCTGATTCATGCCCCATTTTTCCTCCTTATTGTTATGCCCCTTACACATTAAGCCACACACTGCAATGGCCCATAGATATTATGCCACACACCATAATGCCCATTATACAATACTGTATGCCACACACCATAATGCCCCTCACACATTATGCCACACACCATACTGCCTGTGACACATTATGACACACACCGCAATGCCCGTTATACATTATACCACATACCACAATGTCTGTGATACATTATGCCACACATTGCAATGCCCGTTATAAATAATGCCACAAATGACAATGCACCTGAGATATTGCCATGGGCAATGCTGCCGGATCCCCCCTCCCCCATACACTGAGCTGCGGGCATTCATGTCCACCACCCCCTCCCTGTGCAGGTTACAGTAAGCTGTGAGCTATAATGCCTGACCCCACCCCCCACCCCCCTCAGATTTCTGTGCAGCCCCTTAACCCCCCCCCCCCCCCCCCCCCCCACCAAGGATACACTGAGCAGCGGGCATTCATGTCCTCTACCCCTTCCCCATGGAGGTTAAAGTGAGCAGCAGACTTTAATGCCTGATCCCCCCAAGTTGGCAGGGTTGCAGGGTGACGTGTCCGTGGCCTGCGCTATGCGCTCCCACGGGTCCCGGCACTTCCTAGATGTTAGAGGTCAAGTATGACCTCTAGCATGTCTCCTCCATGGCAGCGGCCATTTTGGAAGGGACATTTAGCAGATTGACAAATACATAATAGAAATATATTATTGGCTTTGGATCACTCACAGATATATAGCAGTTGTGTACGGCAGCCGCAGTACTAGCCGTCACTGAGTGATGCACCAATAGAAATATATTTTTTACTTTAGATCACACAGAGACAAGGTTGGACTGGCCCACAGGGGTACAGGGGAAACCATTGGTGGGTGCAAATGCCTGATGGCCCATTCCTTTCTCTAGGGATCATGGTCCAGACTGTGCACTTGTATTATACATGGTAGATATGTTGCATTACACTGCACAAGTCTCTTGTGTATTTCAAGCCTCTGTGGAGGCTGGCTACACCCCTAAGTATGGGCCCCTATTACTGCATTCCCCCGGTGGGCCCTTCATGCCCCTGTTCGCCACTGCACACAAAGGATATATATCAGTAGTGTATGGCAGTACTGGTAGTCGTCACTGAGTGACGCACCATCAGAAATATATTTTTTGCTCTGGATCACACACATAGGATATATAGCAGTAGTGTACGGCAGCCGCTGTACTAGTAGTCAGAGTGATGCACCAATAGAAATATATTTTTTGCTTTGGATCACATACAGAGGATATATAGCAGTAATGTACGGCAGTACACAGCCCCTTATAGACAGAGAACAACACCTGGTTCTATACACAGCCACAGTATGCTACATGCAGTGCATTGTCTACTATGCAGAGCCCTAACACAGTGACAGTCACAGCACACCTACACAAGCAGCACCCCAGGTTAACTCAACTCTCCTGCTGCCACCCCTCTGCTCCCCTTCCCTAACCTGCCTATCCGTTTACAGCACAGCATACAGCACAGAAGGAACACGTCCTTACAGGGATGTGCAGTCAGGGGAGGCAGTGCCTCCCCTGTCATTATTGATTAAAATAAGACAAAGCAGATACTTATGCCACAGATTCTGTGTCATAAGTATCTGTTTTAGCCTTTGTATTATTTGAATCATATTTTGCTTTGAAAAAATGATTTTAAATGGGTTCAGAGGCACCGCTCTCGGTGCCTCCTGCTGTCATTTTGAAAGAGCTGGAAGCAGGGGGGCGGGGGGGACAAACATCGGGCAGTAATAGCCCATTAAAAAAAGCCCAGGAGGCGGCACTTGGTAGAAGTGCCTCTTAGACAGAGGCGTGCTTTCAGCCCATATGAAAGCACGCCCCTGTCACTAGAGCATATGTAATTGGGTAGTGGGCAGGGCCTGTTCTGCAGATGGCCCCACCCTCCCACCTATTCCTCCCCCGCTGCCGACCACTGCTGCTGCTACGGACGGAGAGTCTGCCTGATGCTCACCCCGCTGCGCCGCTCCGTCACTTGCCTGCTTAGATCCTCCACTGCTGCTGCTGCTGTTCTGGAAGGAGGAGGGGGCCCGGCAGCTCCGGCGTGAGTCTTCCCCGGGACACGCCCCCCTTCCTGCGGATGCCATGCTCAGGGGGGAAGTTGGTAGGACACAGGAGACAGCGCAGGAGAGGGGGGATAGGTAGGCTGCCGCCGCTCCAGCTGAGTAGCAAACATGCTGTGCTGCTCGGCGGCAGGGCGGATTGGCTTGGGCGGACGCCAGGACGGTTCACCAGCGCTGCCCATCACCAAACCACCCCCCTTCCCGGGCCGTCTGCCGCAAGCATTAGCTACACGTCCAGCTTTCATACGGCTGCCAATAGTGTCTTCCACCCCGCCTCTTTTAAAGCCATATCATATGCAGGGAGATCAGGGCTTCAGTGGAGGTCCTGCCCCCACCCGCTGTCGACTGTCACACAGACAGCGCCAGCTCAGGGGAATGTCTGTGGGCTGCAGCCAGTACCACAGACATTGGCCAGCCCCAGTGATGAGGGGGGAACTGCTGCAGCCAGGCATTTAGGCATTTAAGCTGTATAGCTGGTGTGGAGGTGCGGTGCCACCCACCACCCCAACCTGATCGTAGGCCACGTCCACCCCCCCCCCCCCCCATGTCCAAGCTCCCCTGGACCACACAGAGTAGAGACGTGTGTGAGCTACCAGAGGATTGGAACTCATCACTTCAACTCAGGCTGGCAGAGTGTCCGTCCATCCGGTGGCTGGGACCCGGGAGCTGTAAAGAGAAGGTGAGATCCTTGTCTAATAGGCCCTACACACTGGGCGATAATACTGAAAGATATGAACGATCTCGTTAATTAATGAACGAGACCTCGTTCATATCTTTCAGTGTGTAGGCACCAATGATGAATGATGAGCGGCCCCGCGCTCGTTCATCGTTGGTGCTGGCTCGTTTAAACATACAAGCCAATATGGACAATCTCGTCTATATTAGCTTGCACTGCTATGGAGCCGGGTGACGGGGGGAGTGAAGAAACTTCACTCCCCCCGTCATCTCCACCCTGCCACTAGGTTGCGTATTGGCCGTCGGGCATCTCGGCGGCACATCGCCATGTGTGTAGGGCCATTAACTTTTGCTCGTCGAGTCCAATCCTTTCCACGACTTTCCACTACTACTTCCATCCTGCCCCTTGCTCCCTACCACTACTACTCTTAGTCTGGCCCCTGCTCCCTACTACTACTTCCAGTCTGCCCCCACTGCTCCTCACTACTCATCCTAAACCTCTGTTCCACGCTCTCTATGTACCCCATCTGTGTCACCCATGTCTGTCTACCCCTCCCCTTTAGAATGTAAGCTCTCACGAGCAGGGCCCTCTTCCCTCATGTGCTTATCCTTTATCTTACTTTAATAATATTCAACTGCACCACATCCAGCAGTCTTCTGCCACCTGATACTTATTCCAGTGTCATCTGCTGATGTAACTATGTGTATTTACCCTGTACTTGTCCTATATTGTCATCAACTGTAAGTTGCTGTTTTCCTGCTTGATTATTTGTTTATGTACTCTGTAATTGGGCGCTGCGGACCCCTTGTGGCGCCATATAAATAAAGGATAATAATAATAATAATAATAACTACTACTCTCAGCCTGCCCCCTGCTCAGCACTTCTACTGCTCCCCTCCTGCCCTCTGCTTTTAACTATCACACCCACCCTGCCCCCTGGTGTGACAGAGTGTGTAAAGCTTGTGCTCCATGTCTCACAATACAGTACCCATCCTAATGAACACCCCTGCCTCTGGAACATACCCGTAATACACTGTACTCCCCGTCCTACTTAACATACAGTACCTCCGAGGCCAGCGGGTACATACACTACCCACCTTACTACCTCTACCCCCCGGACCCAGGAACACACGTTCCCCACCCTGCAAACTGGCCCCCTAGACATAGTACCCCACCCCCCAACAATGGGGCAGCGGCCATTAGCAGCGGCAGTAGCGGGGATTGGCTTGGCGGCAGTAGGAGTCTTCGGTGGGACTCAACGGACATCATGGCTGCATTGCCTCCCCAGCCACAGACTTCACCGCACGCCACTGCGTCCTTACTGTACACTCTCAGAAGTGCTGGGATTCTGGGAACACTGGCGCCGCTGGAGAGCATGAAGCCGCTGACAATGAGCATTAAACCCCTGGTAATGAGCATGAAACCCCAGGCAACAAGGGTGAAACCCTGAGCAACGAGCATGAAATCCTGAGCCTGAAACTAAAATTCATTTAGGGAGGCCAGAAACTTTTTGTCAGTGGATCGCAAAATTTATAGTTATACTAATGTTCCAGACTGTGCATTTGAATTATACATTATACATATGTTACTTTATACTGCACAGGACTATGGTGTATTTTTCTACAGTGCATTGCTGTTATTAATCTGGTGCATTATCATGCAAGCACATAGATATTATATATATATATATATATATATATATATATACAAACAGAGGGTCCCACACTCTCACTCAGCACAGGCGGCGGCTGGGGTGCCAAATCAAAGTCTAATCCAATCATAGGATCAGACTCATTGGTACAGTACGGTATATCTCCACACTTCCGTGGAGAAAGATAGCACTCTCCAGACTTGGGTTTTTCAGCAAAGAAAGTCATTTAATTGCAAACTTGGTTCCATAATTCAGGTACAAGCAAAATGCACATAAACCAAAACAAGGGGCTCACCAACGTTTCGGTCCTATTGTTAGGACCTTTCTCAAGGTGTCTGCCAAACAGTCAATCCATCCAATGGAGGTAACAATAGTAGACAAATCAGGGAGGAACCAGGTTCCTCCCTGATTTGTCTACTATTGTTACCTCCATTGGATGGATTGACTGTTTGGCAGACACCTTGAGAAAGGTCCTAACAATAGGACCGAAACGTTGGTGAGCCCCTTGTTTTGGTTTATGTGCATTTTGCTTGTACCTGAATTATGGAACCAAGTTTGCAATTAAATGACTTTCTTTGCTGAAAAACCCAAGTCTGGAGAGTGCTATCTTTCTCCACGGAAGTGTGGAGATATACCGTACTGTATATATATATATATATATATTACACACACACACACACACACACACACACACACACACACACACACACACACACATATATATATACATTTTTATATATATATATATATATATATATATATATCTATCATGGGGCCCAGACCATGCACTGTCTAGTGGTTGGGCAAACCAATGTGGCAGCTGGCCATACCTCTTAACATGGGCCCTTCATACCACTGCATTCCCCCAGTGGGCCCTTCATACCACAGTCCGACACTGATTTTAGTAAGAATTTGGGTATTACTGACCCTTATTGTTTTTCCTGCCAGATTAATGTTTTGTTTTTGTTTTTACATCCGCTTATGTTTGTATTAAGCTGCATATAACAGTACACAATGTTTCAGATTTACATCAGATTCCAGTTATCTCTTTGGAGCTCCGTTCTAAATTATGAGAAGAATTCACAGATTATATTCAAGCCTCTAAATTAAATTGCAATAAATATATTTCATAGAGATAAATGGAGCGAGATATTGTGGAAAATTCCCACCCGTACTACGTATCTGATGTCAAAACAAGACGGGACATTGTTGGTCAATCAAGCAACTACTGTATTTTAAGAAACTTTTTGCCTGATTGCTGAGCAAGAGACAAATATGCACAAGCTACAGAACTTAAATGGAACAAACCATCCAAAAATCTTATCACTTATCAATCTAGTACTGGTATTTTGCTTTGCATTGCTAAAAGTAGCATAGGCATTTTTTTAGTTATTGTGTGGCTTCTTTATGAAAACACGCAATTATGCAATTAGCGCTTTTCATTGTTAGTGATAAATATTTTACAGACCTACCTGCTCCTTAGACATGTAGGTGTATGTTCGGTAGCAGGGTACAATGGGGGTCATTCCGAGTTGTTCGCTCGCAAGCTGCTTTTAGCAGCATTGCACACGCTAAGCCGCCGCCTACTGGGAGTGAATCTTAGCATTTTAAAATTGCGAACGAAAGATTAGCAGAATTGCGAATAGACACTTCTTAGCAGTTTCTGAGTAGCTCCACACTTACTCGGCATCTGCGATCAGTTCAGTGCTTGTCGTTCCTGGTTTGACGTCACAAACACACCCAGCGTTCGGCCAGACACTCCTCCGTTTCTCCAGCCACTCCCGCGTTTTTCCCAGAAACGGTAGCGTTTTGTCGCACACACCCATAAAACGGCCAGTTTCCGCCCAGAAACACCCACTTCCTGTCAATCACACTACGATCACCAGAACGAAGAAAAAACCTCGTAATGCCGTGAGTAAAATACCTAACTGCATAGCAAATTTACTTGGCGCAGTCGCACTGCGGAAATTGCGCATGCGCATTAGCGACTAATCGCTCCGTTGCGAGAAAAAAATACAGAGCGAACAACTCAGAATGACCCCCAATGTGCCCAAGCGTACCTTAGCCTATACCAATATATATCAGTCATCACTAGTGTTTCATTTCCAACTGCGCTGTAAAAACGATATTTAGAATTTGATGGTTTGCTATGATTTGTGCATGTATCTCTACTATGGTATTACATATTCCACGTAATATTTCTGTCTGCCATATCATTGTTTTTTGTTTCCATTTTTTATGGGGTGTGGGGGAGTTACAATTTCTTATCCCTGGCGTGTGGTTTATTTACTGTACGCATAGTCTTTTAATAGGAGGGAAGATGCCGGGCCAGTTCTAGAAGAGCTAGGGCAAAAGTTTCCTTTTCCTCCCTTCCCCCGCCACCACTGCACCCCCCCCCCCACATCTCCCAACATTAAAAATAGGTACAGTGCACGCCGAAAGTTTGTGCCAAAAATATAGAAGCGTGGCCACATGGGGAAGGGTCACGGTCACAGAATAGTACTAATTCACATCCCACCGCACATTAGTGTCTGTTATTCACATAACACCACATAGTAGTAGCCCATATACACGATATGCCACACATTAGTGCTCCTTATACATGTTACACCACACAGTAGAGCAGAGGCGTCACTAGCCTCTATGCTACCATGTGCAGCAGTAGGAGCTAGTAAGCATGTCAAAGGTGCATGCTGGCAAAAGGGACGTTTTTGTCTCATGGGGAGTCAGGGAGGTGCTGGCTGCCCCTGCTGACAGTGTAGGCTGCAGTGCCGGCTCCTACACTGTGGCAGTAGTCCACATAATGTTACAGTGCAGCATCCGGCTCTTGTCACTGAGCAGGCATTCTGGTCTCATACACCCATGTGCGGGACGCACCCTTCTTGTGACGCCACTGCAGTAGAGCTCCTTATACATGTTATGCCACACAGTAGAGCTCCTTATACATGTTACACCACAGTAGAGCCCCTTTTACACATTTTACCATGTTAGAGACCTTTACACACATCACACCAGGGTAGAGCCTCTTATATACAGTATGTTACACCACAGTAGAACCGCTTATATATGTTACACCACAGTAGAGCCCCTTATACATGCTACACAACAGTAGAGTCGCTTATACACTTTACACCACAGTAGAATCGATTATATATGTTATACCACAGTAGAGCCGCTTATGCACATTACACCACAGTAGAGTCTCTTATACATGTTACACCACAGTAGGATTGCTTACACACGTTACATCACAGTAGAGCCGCTTATACATGTTACATCACAGTAGAGTCACTTATACATGTTACACCACAGTAAAGCCGCTTATACACGTTACACCACAGTAGAACAGCTTATACATGGTACACCACAGTAAAGCCACTTATACACATTACACCACAGTAGAGTCTCTTATACATGTTACACCACAGTAGGATTGCTTACACACGTTACATCACAGTAGAGCCGCTTATACATGTTACATCACAGTAGAGTCACTTATACATGTTACACCACAGTAAAGCCACTTATACACGTTACACCACAGTAGAACAGCTTATACATGGTACACCACAGTAAAGCCACTTATACACATTACACCACAGTAGAGCCGCTTATACATGTTACACCACAGTAGAGCCACTTATACACGTTACACCACAGTAGAGCTGCTTATACACGTTACACCACAGTAGAGCCACTTATACACGTTACACCACAGTAGAGCTGCTTAAACACATTACACCACAGTCGAGCCGCTTATACATGTTACACCACAGTAGAGTCACTTATACACGTTACACCACAGTAGAACTACTTATACATGGTACACTACAGTAAAGCCACTTATACACATTATACCACAGTAGAGCCTCTTATACATGTTACACCACAGTAGTTTTCCTTACGCTCGTTACACCACAGTAGAGCGACTTATACACGTTACACCACAGTTACTTGTTCTTCTGTCCTCCCTACTGTGATGGAGATGTTCTACTCTGTCTGTTTTCCTGCGGTATGGGTGGGTGCGTAGGTTGACAAACACTTCAGGAGTGGTGGAGGTAGTGGGTCCATGGCTCCCATCCGTCTCTCACATGGACAGACTGGGTACTTCTGGCCATGGCAGGTCCTGATACGTAACTTCCGCCTGATGTGCAGATGTAGTAACTGCTTTAGGTGGCAGTGCGGCACCCACTTGTAGGGGCTGTTAGCGGCAGGTGAGAACGGGTGGGCACCATCAAATTAGATGGCACCAGCTGAGTGATTGTGGCCACGCCCTCAGACAGCATCACCCCAGGCACCCTCCCTGGTTGCCCGCCCTTAGATTAGCCACTGGGAGAATGTGTAGTCTCCAACAAAGAAAAATTATTTCATATTACTTGTGGGTCCCATTGGTTTCCAAGAGATCATTTGATGCATGATGGAAGAAGAGTGTGGGGTGGGGGTGGCACTTTGAAGACGTTAATATATATATGTTGTTTTGCTGACTTATCTTACGTGTCCTTGCACTGCACAGTCTCCAGGGCTGTGGCTGAAGGGCTTAACTTGATAGTAACAGGCTGTAAGAGGGGGTGGTGACTGAATTATATGTTATGTGTGTATACGAGCAAGGCCAACAATGGGGCCTGGGAATGGGGCCTGGGAACAGAAGGCATGACCAAATCAGAAAGGTGTGTCCACCTCCCTTCACCCTCCAGACCCCCCCCCCACAAAAAAAAAAATACAAACACCCTATGCATCCCATGCTGCAAAAACTGACAACCAGCAGCTGACTTGGGCAGACGCTAGGCCTCTCCTACATGTCCGGGTAATTAGTACAGGACCCCACCCTTCTCTATGAAATGAATTAATTAAGCCTGTTTTCAGATGCGTCTTTTGCACCAGGGATAGGGCAGGTGACATTGTGCACTGATAATGATTAGGGCTGTGAAACCAAATGCACACAGGTGAAATGCGACAGTCACCTGCTGTAGGCAGCCAATGGTGAACTAATATTAATGTGAATGTTGTTTATCAGTTTATTAGGAACTGTTACTAGAACCTCATGAATATGAGTCAGCTGGGGCCTTAGTGATGTCATGGATTCCTAATAAATACACAGACTGCATACTGGTTCAGCCAACAAAATGGGTCAATTCACTGCTGGTGATTAACACTGCAATAAACATGCTAATGTATAAATGTTCAGAACAATCTTATGACTGTGCTGCACATTATGTGGCTGATTATGAGTTGCAGACACAGTGGCTGAGATTGCAGACAGCCACAGAAGCCCTTGTGCTAATGCCAGCATCTGTTGGGCTAATATGGGAATTGTCGTGTCTGCAGGCTGGAATCCGTGATGGCTATCAATTTTACACCAGCCGCCCTGACTGTAATCATTAGTGTCTGCACTTGCAGTGCCCGATGCTAGGTGCGGGTTATCTGTCAGACACAGGCTTCTCTTCTCCTTAAGCAGAAATCAGACTGGCACAGAGCTTTTCTATGCACCCACAACCCTTCCGTCACACTACTACCAGTTTGGTTCCATGCACTTTCAATGTCGCCGCCCAATTACACAGAAAGGTAGACCTGTGTGAGTTCAGAATGGTCAAAATTAGAGATGTGCACTTGAAATTTTTCGGGTTTTGTGTTTTGGTTTTGGGTTCGGTTCCGCGGCCGTGTTTTGGGTTCGACCGCGTTTTGGCAAAACCTCACCGAATTTTTTTTGTCGGATTCGGGTGTGTTTTGGATTCGGGTGTTTTTTTCAAAAAACACTAAAAAACAGCTTAAATCATAGAATTTGGGGGTCATTTTGATCCCAAAGTATTATTAACCTCAAAAACCATAATTTCCACTCATTTTCAGTCTATTCTGAATACCTCACACCTCACAATATTATTTTTAGTCCTAAAATTTGCACCGAGGTCGCTGGATGACTAAGCTAAGCGACCCTAGTGGCCGACACAAACACCTGGCCCATCTAGGAGTGGCACTGCAGTGTCACGCAGGATGTCCCTTCCAAAAAACACTCCCCAAACAGCACATGACGCAAAGAAAAAAAGAGGCGCAATGAGGTAGCTGTGTGACTAAGCTTAGCGACCCTAGTGGCCGACACAAACACCTGGCCCATCTAGGAGTGGCACTGCAGTGTCACGCAGGATGGCCCTTCCAAAAAACACTCCCCAAACAGCACATGACGCAAATAAAAATGAAAGAAAAAAGAGGTGCAAGATGGAATTGTCCTTGGGCCCTCCCACCCACCCTTATGTTGTATAAACAGGACATGCACACTTTAACCAACCCATCATTTCAGTGACAGGGTCTGCCACACGACTGTGACTGAAATTACGGGTTGGTTTGGACCCCCACCTAAAAAGAAGCAATTAATCTCTCCTTGCACAAACTGGCTCTACAGAGGCAAGATGTCAACCTCATCATCATCCTCCGATATATCACCGTGTACATCCCCCTCCTCACAGATTATCAATTCGTCCCCACTGGAATCCACCATCTCAGCTCCCTGTGTACTTTGTAGAGGCAATTGCTGCTGGTCAATGTCTCCACGGAGGAATTGATTATAATTCATTTTAATGAACATCATCTTCTCCACATTTTCTGGATGTAACCTCGTACGCCGATTGCTGACAAGGTGAGCGGCGGCACTAAACACTCTTTCGGAGTACACACTTGTGGGAGGGCAACTTAGGTAGAATAAAGCCAGTTTGTGCAAGGGCCTCCAAATTGCCTCTTTTTCCTGCCAGTATAAGTACGGACTGTGTGACGTGCCTACTTGGATGCGGTCACTCATATAATCCTCCACCATTCTTTCAATGGTGAGAGAATCATATGCAGTGACAGTAGACGACATGTCCGTAATCGTTGTCAGGTCCTTCAGTCCGGACCAGATGTCAGCATCAGCAGTCGCTCCAGACTGCCCTGCATCACCGCCAGCGGGTGGGCTCGGAATTCTGAGCCTTTTCCTCGCACCCCCAGTTGCGGGAGAATGTGAAGGAGGAGATGTTGACAGGTCGCGTTCCGCTTGACTTGACAATTTTCTCACCAGCAGGTCTTTGAACCCCAGCAGACTTGTGTCTGCCGGAAAGAGAGATCCAAGGTAGGCTTTAAATCTAGGATCGAGCATGGTGGCCAAAATGTAGTGCTCTGATTTCAACAGATTGACCACCCGTGAATCCTTGTTAAGCGAATTAAGGGCTCCATCCACAAGTCCCACATGCCTAGCGGAATCGCTCTGTGTTAGCTCCTCCTTCAATGTCTCCAGCTTCTTCTGCAAAAGCCTGATGAGGGGAATGACCTGACTCAGGCTGGCAGTGTCTGAACTGACTTCACTTGTGGCAAGTTCAAAGGGCATCAGAACCTTGCACAACGTTGAAATCATTCTCCACTGCGCTTGAGACAGGTGCATTCCACCTCCTATATCGTGCTGAATTGTATAGGCTTGAATGGCCTTTTGCTGCTCCTCCAACCTCTGAAGCATATAGAGGGTTGAATTCCACCTCGTTACCACTTCTTGCTTCAGATGATGGCAGGGCAGGTTCAGTTGTTTTTGGTGGTGCTCCAGTCTTCTGTACGTGGTGCCTGTACGCCGAAAGTGTCCCGCAATTCTTCTGGCCACCGACAGCATCTCTTGCACACCCCTGTCGTTTTTTAAAAAATTCTGCACCGCCAAATTCAAGGTATGTGCAAAACATGGGACGTGCTGGAATTTGCCCATATTTAATGCACACACAATATTGCTGGCGTTGTCCGATGCCACAAATCCACAGGAGAGTCCAATTGGGGTAAGCCATTCCGCGATGATCTTCCTCAGTTGCCGTAAGAGGTTTTCAGCTGTGTGCGTATTCTGGAAACCGGTGATACAAAGCGTAGCCTGCCTAGAAAAGAGTTGGCGTTTGCGAGATGCTGCTACTGGTGCCGCCGCTGCTGTTCTTGCGGCGGGAGTCCATACATCTACCCAGTGGGCTGTCACAGTCATATAGTCCTGACCCTGCCCTGCTCCACTTGTCCACATGTCCGTGGTTAAGTGGACATTGGGTACAACTGCATTTTTTAGGACACTGGTGAGTCTTTTTCTGACGTCCGTGTACATTCTCGTTATCGCCTGCCTAGAGAAGTGGAACCTAGATGGTATTTGGTAACGGGGGCACACTGCCTCAATAAATTGTCTAGTTCCCTGTGAACTAACGGCGGATACCGGACGCACGTCTAACACCAACATAGTTGTCAAGGCCTCAGTTATCCGCTTTGCAGCAGGATGACTGCTGTGATATTTCATCGTCCTCGCAAAGGACTGTTGGACAGTCAATTGCTTACTGGAAGTAGTACAAGTGGGCTTACGACTTCCCCTCTGGGATGACGATCGACTCCCAGCAGCAACAGCAGCAGCGCCAGCAGCAGTAGGCATTACACTCAAGGATGCATCGGTGGAATCCCAGGCAGGAGAGGACTCGTCAGAATTGCCAGTGACATGGCCTGCAGGACTATTGGCATTCCTGGGTAAGGAGGAAATTGACACTGAGGGAGTTGGTGGGGTGGTTTGCGTGAGCTTGGTTACAAGAGGAAGGGATTTACTGGTCAGTGGACTGCTTCCGCTGTCACCCAAAGTTTTTGAACTTGTCACTGACTTATTATGAATGCGCTGCAGGTGACGTATAAGGGAGGATGTTACGAGGTGGTTAACGTCCTTACCCCTACTTATTACAGCTTGACAAAGGCAACACACGGCTTGACACCTGTTGTCCGCATTTCTGTTGAAATACTTCCACACCGAAGAGCTGATTTTTTTGGTATTTTCACCAGGCATGTCAATGGCCATATTCCTCCCACGGACAACAGGTGTCTCCCCGGGTGCCTGACTTAAACAAACCACCTCACCATCAGAATCCTCCTGGTCAATTTCCTCCCCAGCGCCAGCAACACCCATATCCTCCTCATCCTGGTGTACTTCAACACTGACATCTTCAATCTGACTATCAGGAACTGGACTGCGGGTGCTCCTTCCAGCACTTGCAGGGGGCGTGCAAATGGTGGAAGGCGCATGCTCTTCACGTCCAGTGTTGGGAAGGTCAGGCATCGCAACCGACACAATTGGACTCTCCTTGTGGATTTGGGATTTCGAAGAACGCACAGTTCTTTGCGGTGCTTTTGCCAGCTTGAGTCTTTTCATTTTTCTAGCGAGAGGCTGAGTGCTTCCATCCTCATGTGAAGCTGAACCACTAGCCATGAACATAGGCCAGGGCCTCAGCCGTTCCTTGCCACTCCGTGTGGTAAATGGCATATTGGCAAGTTTACGCTTCTCCTCCGACAATTTTATTTTAGGTTTTGGAGTCCTTTTTTTACTGATATTTGGTGTTTTGGATTTTACATGCTCTGTACTATGACATTGGGCATCGGCCTTGGCAGACGACATTGCTGGCATTTCATCGTCTCGGCCATGACTAGTGGCAGCAGCTTCAGCACGAGGTGGAAGTGGATCTTGATCTTTCCCTAATTTTGGAACCTCAACATTTTTGTTCTCCATATTTTAATAGGGACAACTAAAAGGCACCTCAGGTAAACAATGGAGATGGATGGATACTAGTATACTTATGGATGGACTGCCGAGTGCCGACACAGAGGTAGCTACAGCCGTGGACTACCGTATTGTGTCTGCTGCTAATATAGACTGGATGATAATGAGATGAAATCAATATATATGTATATATAATATCACTAGTACTGCAGCCGGACAGGTATATATTATATATTTATTATGTAATGACTGATGACGGACCTGCTGGACACTGTCAGCTCAGCAGCACCGCAGACTGCTACAGTAAGCTACTATAGTAGTATGTATAAAGAAGAAAGAAAAAAACAACAACCACGGGTAGGTGGTATACAATTATGGATGGACTGCCGAGTGCCGACACAGAGGTAGCTACAGCCGTGGACTAACGTACTGTGTCTGCTGCTAATATAGACTGGATGATAATGAGATGTAATCAATATATATGTATATATAATATCACTAGTACTGCAGCCGGACAGGTATATATTATATATTTATTATGTAATGACTGATGACGGACCTGCTGGACACTGTCAGCTCAGCAGCACCGCAGACTGCTACAGTAAGCTACTATAGTAGTATGTATAAAGAAGAAAGAAAAAAACAACAACCACGGGTAGGTGGTATACAATTATGGATGGACTGCCGAGTGCCGACACAGAGGTAGCTACAGCCGTGGACTAACGTACTGTGTCTGCTGCTAATATAGACTGGATGATAATGAGATGAAATCAATATATATGTATATATAATATCACTAGTACTGCAGCCGGACAGGTATATATTATATATTTATTATGTAATGACTGATGACGGACCTGCTGGACACTGTCAGCTCAGCAGCACCGCAGACTGCTACAGTAAGCTACTATAGTAGTATGTATAAAGAAGAAAGAAAAAAACAACAACCACGGGTAGGTGGTATACAATTATGGATGGACTGCCGAGTGCCGACACAGAGGTAGCTACAGCCGTGGACTAACGTACTGTGTCTGCTGATAATATAGACTGGATGATAATGAGATGAAATCAATATATATGTATATATAATATCACTAGTACTGCAGCCGGACAGGTATATATTATATATTTATTATGTAATGACTGATGACGGACCTGCTGGACACTGTCAGCTCAGCAGCACCGCAGACTGCTACAGTAAGCTACTATAGTAGTATGTATAAAGAAGAAAGAAAAAAACAACAACCACGGGTAGGTGGTATACAATTATGGATGGACTGCCGAGTGCCGACACAGAGGTAGCTACAGCCGTGGACTAACGTACTGTGTCTGCTGATAATATAGACTGGATGATAATGAGATGAAATCAATATATATGTATATATAATATCACTAGTACTGCAGCCGGACAGGTATATATTATATATTTATTATGTAATGACTGATGACGGACCTGCTGGACACTGTCAGCTCAGCAGCACCGCAGACTGCTACAGTAAGCTACTATAGTAGTATGTATAAAGAAGAAAGAAAAAAACAACAACCACGGGTAGGTGGTATACAATTATGGATGGACTGCCGAGTGCCGACACAGAGGTAGCTACAGCCGTGGACTAACGTACTGTGTCTGCTGATAATATAGACTGGATGATAATGAGATGAAATCAATATATATGTATATATAATATCACTAGTACTGCAGCCGGACAGGTATATATTATATATTTATTATGTAATGACTGATGACGGACCTGCTGGACACTGTCAGCTCAGCAGCACCGCAGACTGCTACAGTAAGCTACTATAGTAGTATGTATAAAGAAGAAAGAAAAAAACAACAACCACGGGTAGGTGGTATACAATTATGGATGGACTGCCGAGTGCCGACACAGAGGTAGCTACAGCCGTGGACTAACGTACTGTGTCTGCTGCTAATATAGACTGGATGATAATGAGATGAAATCAATATATATGTATATATAATATCACTAGTACTGCAGCCGGACATGTATATATTATATATTTATTATGTAATGACTGATGACGGACCTGCTGGACACTGTCAGCTCAGCAGCACCGCAGACTGCTACAGTAAGCTACTATAGTAGTATGTATAAAGAAGAAAGAAAAAAACAACAACCACGGGTAGGTGGTATACAATTATGGATGGACTGCCGAGTGCCGACACAGAGGTAGCTACAGCCGTGGACTAACGTACTGTGTCTGCTGATAATATAGACTGGATGATAATGAGATGAAATCAATATATATGTATATATAATATCACTAGTACTGCAGCCGGACAGGTATATATTATATATTTATTATGTAATGACTGATGACGGACCTGCTGGACACTGTCAGCTCAGCAGCACCGCAGACTGCTACAGTAAGCTACTATAGTAGTATGTATAAAGAAGAAAGAAAAAAACAACAACCACGGGTAGGTGGTATACAATTATGGATGGACTGCCGAGTGCCGACACAGAGGTAGCTACAGCCGTGGACTAACGTACTGTGTCTGCTGCTAATATAGACTGGATGATAATGAGATGAAATCAATATATATGTATATATAATATCACTAGTACTGCAGCCGGACAGGTATATATTATATATTTATTATGTAATGACTGATGACGGACCTGCTGGACACTGTCAGCTCAGCAGCACCGCAGACTGCTACAGTAAGCTACTATAGTAGTATGTATAAAGAAGAAAGAAAAAAAAAAAAACACGGGTAGGTGCTAGGTGGTATACAATATTATATATATATTATATACAATTATATATATATATATATATATATATAATATATATTAAACTCATAAACTGGTGGTGATTTATTAAACTGGTGGTCAGGTCACTGGTCACACTATCAGCAACTTGGAAGTAGTACTCCTGAGTCCTAAGCAGACAATCACAATATATATTATACTGGTGGTCAGTGTGGTCACAAACAATGGCAGTGTGGCTGGCACTCTGGCAGCAAAAGTGTGCACTGTACGTTATATGTACTCCTGAGTCCTGCTCTCAGACTCTAACTGCTCCCCACTGTCAGTGTCTCCCCCACAAGTCAGATAATACAGTCACACTATCTCTCTCTATCACTTCAGCAAGTACTAGTAGTAGTAGTACTCCTCCTAATGCTCCCCAAATTACTACTGTGTCTCTCTCTGTCTCACTCTCTTCTCGAATCTCTATAAAAGGAGAGGACGCCAGACACGTCCTCTCCCTATGAATCTCAATGCACGTGTGAAAAATGGCGGCGACGCGCGGCTCCTTATATAGAATCCGAGTCTCGCGATAGAATCCGAGCCTCGCGAGAATCCGACAGCGTGATGATGACGTTCGGGCGCGCTCGGGTTAACCGAGCAAGGCGGGAAGATCCGAGTCGCTCGGACCCGTGTAAAAAAACATGAAGTTCGGGCGGGTTCGGATTCCGAGGAACCGAACCCGCTCATCTCTAGTCAAAATAGGGCGGAGATATGCGTAAATTCACGGCTGAGCTTGTAGTGTGTGCAGAACTCACCATTTGCGCCCATACAGAGATCCAGGCCTCTATATGACTTTGCTAGTTGCTATAAAGTAGCCAATACATCTTCTGGTAGAGCTCATCATTCTGCTGGCATTGTTCCTTTCCAGTTAAAAAACAAACAAAAATAAACCACTTTCTCATCCCTCAGAGTCCCCTTCATTGTGATTATGATATAACAAAAGTAAATATTGGTGTAGCCTATGGGCTAGTGGCTATGGGTTCAGGGCTGGATAAAGGGGCACATCGGTCTGGGCCTGAAAATGATCGTGGGCTTTTTGAGAGAGGAGTAGAAGCTGTGACCCGTGCTGTGTGGGTATGACCAGTGCTATGTAGGTGTGACCAGTGCTGTGTGGGTGTGGCCAGTGCAGTGTGGGTATGACCAGTGCTGTGTGGGTGTGGCTAGTGTAGTGTGGGTGTGACCAGTGCTGTATGGGTGTAGCCAGTGCCGTGTCGGCCATTGCCCTACACTATCAGCCCCAATGTCTACCTAAATATGTAAAAGCAGAGATATTGCTAAATTTTGTGAGGAAAATAGAATGACAGTTTTAATAATTATGATTTATGACCAACTGTTTGGCCAGCTGGCCAGATGAACTTTTCAAGTTTTCCCACCAGGCTCGCATTCCAAGGCAAAACGTAATTCTCTAGTCATAGGATTCTTGAGGGTTTGGATTCCATATAAGGACTCAGCGGCGTTCACTCCAGTCACGCTGCTGTATGCTGCGCTCTGCTCTGCTGTGTCAATCCAGCTAAGGACAGTGTGGTGTCCCTCTAAGTGGCTGTGCAGTGTCCATCTAAGTGGCTGTGCAGTGTCCAGTGGGTGTGCTGTGTCCATCTACGTGGCTGTGCAGAGTCCATCCAAGTGACTATGAGCCAAGTTGCCTGTAATATATATATATATATATATATATATATATATATATATATGCTGTGTATATATATATATATATAGTGTCATTTGTTTGTACTGTCATGCGCACTCTACCTACCACAGTACGCTCTGTACACCAGTGCGCGTGCATAAAAGTGGTCTGACTCCACAAAGTGTAAACCAGGCTTCCAGTTAAAAAATGGATAATGACCAGTTTAGAGAAGAGCAAGAGCAGCAAAGACTATCGCTGCAGCTGCTGCAACCAGTCATGATAACAATACTAGTCCTTCAACGTAATCTACAGCCGATGCTCAAGAGCATAGAGGGTTTAAGTCAGGGCATCTAAAATCAAAAACCCAATATACATGGTTAAAGAAAAAGACACCTCTTGTAAAGGGAAGGTTTGGTGCACAAAAACATAAAATTGTCAACATGCTATTCACCACACACAGTGGCAAGGAAAGACTCAGGCCTTGGCCTTTATTTGTTAGTGGTGGTTCTGCAACTGTCAGTGAGTCTAGAAGTGGTGTAAAAAAAATTAAAACCACTAAGGCAGTAAAACATACTGTGCATTCAGAAACAGAAATGTCACAAATCCCTGAGGAGAGTTTGAGTGTCCTTGAGTGCTGTCACTGTCCGGCGGGAGACTGTTCAGGGGAGCCAGCTCTTACCTGTCCGGTCCCTTTGGAGAGGTCCAGCTGGCGGAGGTGCGGGCTGCTGGCGCTGGGCAGGGTGCGCTAGGAGGACAGGCAGGGGCAATGGTTGGCAGGTCTGCAGACTGGCAGCATGTCCCTCCGGCACGGGTTAGTGGTGCTGCTGTGGAGCCAGCGCTTCTGTGTACAGGCTGGGCTGTGTTCCCGCCTGCCATCTTGAATGTGGGCAAAAAGCCTGTCTTCCCACACTTCACCAATTTATCACTTTCCTGTGGCCAATTAGCTCCGAGCAGCTGCTATAAGACAGGAAGGCCAGGAGGAGGGAATTTGCCAGTGCAACGTCTTTCACAGTATCTGTGAAGCTAGTTCTCTGTGCTCCCGTGTCAGGTTCTTGTTACCGCAAAGTACCCAAGCCTCCTGATATAGCCTTACGCAGACTACCGACTCTGTTCCCGTGTCCTACTAGCTCCCTTGCCGCAGTAACCAGCCTTCAGAATTCCTCCTTTAAAGTACTGGGTCACGGTTCCGGTATCCCCAGCCACCCGCTAACCTACAGTCATATCTCTATTCAACTGTCTTTTGGCGAACCCTGTTAAACTACTCCAAGTAATAAATGCGCAAGACCTTCATACGTCCCGCTCATTTGTTATTCAGAGATCCAAGTGCAACAGAATCATCTTCCCCAAATCCGGATCCACAAGAATCCTCAGACGTGACAAGTGCTATGTGTGAGCCTGACCTTTCTTTTACTGTACTTGAAGAGAAGCCGCCTTCCACCATTTCCACTCTGTAAATGTGGGGATGAGCACCAGAAGTGTAGCTGATGACATAGGGGGTAATTCAGAGTTGATTGTAGCCTCAAATTTGTTAGCAGTTGGGCAAAACCATGTGCACTGCGGGGGGAGGGGCAGATATAACGTGCAGAGAGAGTTAGATTTGGGTGGGGTATGTTCAAACTGAAATCTACATTGCAGTGTAAAAATAAAGCAGCCAGCATTTACCCTGCACAGAAACAAAATAACCCACCCAAATCTAACTCTCTCTGTAAATGTTTATATCTGCCCCACCTGCAGCGCACATGGGTGGTCATTCCGAGTTGTTCGCTCGGTAATTTTCTTCGCATCGCAGCGATTTTCCGTTTATTGCGCATGCGCAATGTTCGCACTGCGACTGCGCCAAGTAAATTTGCTATGCAGTTAGGTATTTTACTCACGGCATTACGAGGTTTTTTCTTCGTTCTGGTGTTCGTAATGTGATTGACAGGAAGTAGGTGTTTCTGGGCGAAAACTGGCCGTTTTATGGGAGTGTGTGAAAAAACGCTACCGTTTCTGGGAAAAACGCGGGAGTGGCTGAAGAAACGGAGGAGTGTCTGGGCGAACGCTGGGTGTGTTTGTGACGTCAAACCAGGAACGACAAGCACTGAACTGATCGCAGTGGCAGAGTAAGTCTCGAGCTACTTAGAAACTGCACAGAGAAGTCTTTTCGCAATATTGCTAATCTTTCGTTCGCAATTTTGAGAAGCTAAGATTCACTCCCAGTAGGCGGCGGCTTAGCGTGTGCAATGCTGCTAAAAGCAGCTTGCGAGCGAACAACTCGGAATGACCACCATGGTTTTGCCCAACTGCTAACAAATTTGCTGCTGCGATCAACTCTGAATTACCCCCACAGATATAAAGGAGGACATCGAGGAAGTGCAAGAGGATGAGGGGGATATTTGTGTAGCTGACGCCAGCACTAATGAGGATGTTGAAGATGAGGAAGTTGTTTGTGTAAGTCAGGCACCAGTGGAGGCATCTCTTGGTCAAGATAAGAAGGAGGCCATTTTGCCTGGGCATAGGACCAAAAAATCCACCTTCTATGTGTGGAAACCTGAAAACAATTGTCAAGTCATCTGTAGCATTTGTAAAATCACATTAAGTAGAAGGAGGAATGTTATATATCTAGGTACCTGTTACGTCATAATGATCAGAGGTAATCCAATTTGATATGGCTAGATGACTCCTCCCTTTATCCAGGATTCCTAAGAAGAATCTTTCAGCACTAGGCCTGCTGCTGCTTGGGTGAATCTTCATCACAGAAGTGGACCAAATAGACTACTATTTAAAAAAACAACAACAATTGACTGTGAAACAATCCTTTGCAAGGTGAAGCAAGCTGACAGTACTTACCCAGTCACACAGCGCTTCACTGACGCCATCATGCAGTAGTGGATTTCCCACTAGGCATGGGAGGCACGTTCCTAGGGGCGGCACTTGCTGAGGGGTCGGCACACCTGGCTGATAAGGGCCAGATGATTTTTTCCCCCATCATTACAACTTTTTTTTTTAGACATATATATTTTATTTAACAAATGATAGGGGTAAGACAATGGGCAGCAAATTGTGGTCCAAGAGTTGGTAGTATGGTGAGTATGGGCCTGCTGTGGTGGTCTCGAGGCATCCGGACTGGCAGCCGAAATTAAGGGGGCAATGACATGCAGGGCCGGTTCCGGGCTTCTGGCGCCCCAGGCGACATTGGGGGCGTGGCTTCATACAGGGGGCATGGTCATTTACGCCCCCTGTACAGACTGGAATGCTGCGCGGTGCGCGATGACGTCATCGCGCACCGCACGGTAAAGGACCTCTCCACGAAGGGAAACTAGACGCGTACGCGTCTAGTTTCCCTTCCCAGCGGCCAGCGGCAGCAGGGCGACAGCGGGGGCTGGGGGGCACACACTGCAGCAGCAGATCTTGCCCTGGTGCGGCGCCCTCCAGATGGCGCCCTGCGCCCTCCGGAAGGCGGCGCCCCGGGCAAAAGTCCTGCTTGCCCGTGGCAAGATCCGCTACTGATGACATGATAGAGTTGGGGGCGACAGCCAATAATGAGCCTAGGGGCAGCCTGACCTCTAAATTTGGCCCCGCCATCATGGCTATGCTAGTATTAGATCTGTGTCCAATATCCACCATTAATGCTGTGGGTTTTACACAATTAATTGAGGTCCTGTGTCGCCGGTACTATATACCATCTCCATTCCATTTTACCCGATAAGCCATTCCTCATCTGTACCAGGACATTAAAAAAGCCCTAACTATTGGCCTACAAAATGCCACTTTACTCACTGTGCACTTAGCAACAGATATGTGGACAAGCGGTAGTGGGCAAACTAAAGATCACATGACTGTGTCACCCCACTGGGTGGGTGAATCACTTTCAGCAGCATTATCTAGCAAACAGCTCCAACTCGTTCAGAGGCAGGCTACTCTGTGTATCACTGGTTTCATTAAGAGGCATACCTCTGACAACCTTTAAGAAAAACTAAGGGATGTCAAGCAAAATGCTCACGCAATGAACTTGGTGGTACATTTTTTTTTTATTTTTTTTTTAAATGACAGGTGCATGCAGAAAAATCAGCGGCAGGACATCTTTGGCATTCCGTCACAACATGAAGGAGATTGCAGCAGCTTCAAGAAAAGTTAATTTTGCCCTGCCACCAACTGAAGTAAGAGGCGGTAACTAGAGATGAGCGGGTTCGGTTCCTCGGAATCCGAACCCCCCCGAACTTCAGCCTTTTTTGCACGGGTCCGAGCAGACTCGGACCCTCCCGCCTTGCTCGGTTAACCCGAGCGCGCCCTAACGTCATCATCCCGCTGTCGGATTTTCGCGAGACTCGGATTCTATCGCGAGACTCGGATTCTATATAAGGAGCCGCGCGTCGCCGCCATTTTCACACGTGCATTGAGATTGATAGGGAGAGGACGTGGCTGGCGTCCTCTCCGTTTAGATTAGATTAGAGACACTTGAGTTGATTGATTTACTACTAATTTTGGGGAGCATTAGGAGTACTCAGTACAGTGCAGAGTTTTGCTGATAGTGACCACCAGTTTTATTTTAATCCGTTCTCTGCCGAAAAAAACGATACATACCATATCTGTGCTCAGCCTCAGTGTGCTGCATGATATATCATCTATGTATATCTGACTGTGCTGAGTGCTCACTGCTCACACAGCTTAATTGTGGGGGAGACTGGGGAGCAGTTATAGCAGGAGTACAGTGCACACTTTTGCTGCCAGTGAGTGACCATATCTGTGCTCAGCCTCAGTGTGCTGCATGATATATCATCTATGTATATCTGACTGTGCTGAGTGCTCACTGCTCACACAGCTTAATTGTGGGGGAGACTGGGGAGCAGTTATAGCAGGAGTACAGTGCACACTTGTGCTGCCAGTGAACACCAGTATATTGTCTGCCTGAAAAAGTTAAACACTCCTGTGGTGTTTTTTTTTTTATTCTAACTATAAACGCATTCTCCTGACAGTGTCCAGCAGGTCCGTCATTCATTATATTATATAAATATTTACCTACAGTAGTGTTATTTTTTTTTCTCATCTCTATCATCTCTATATTAGCAGACGCAGTACGGTAGTCCACGGCTGTGGCTATCTCTGTGTCGTCAGTGCTCGTCCATAATTGTATACCTACCTACCTGTGGTGGGTTTTTTTTTTCTATCTTCTTCATACTAGTAGTTTAGGAGTCTGCTGACAGTGTCCACCAGGTCCGTCATTATATTATATACCTACAGTAGTAATATATTTAGTATATTAATATCTATACTAGCAGACGCAGTACGGTAGTCCACGGCTGTGGCTATCTCTTGTGTCGTCAGTGCTCGTCCATAATTGTATACCTACCTACCTGTGGTGGGTTTTTTTTTCTATCTTCTTCATACTAGTAGTTTAGGAGTCTGCTGACAGTGTCCACCAGGTCCGTCATTATATTATATACCTACAGTAGTAATATATTTAGTATATGAATATCTATACTAGCAGACGCAGTACGGTAGTCCACGGCTGTGGCTATCTCTGTGTCGTCAGTGCTCGTCCATAATTGTATACCTACCTACCTGTGGTGGGGTTTTTTTTCTATCTTCTTCATACTAGTAGTTTAGGAGTCTGCTGACAGTGTCCACCAGGTCCGTCATTATATTATATACCTACAGTAGTAATATATTTAGTATATTAATATCTATACTAGCAGACGCAGTACGGTAGTCCACGGCTGTGGCTATCTCTGTGTCGTCAGTGCTCGTCCATAATTGTATACCTACCTACCTGTGGTGGTTTTTTTTTTCTATCTTCTTCATACTAGTAGTTTAGGAGTCTGCTGACAGTGTCCACCAGGTCCGTCATTATATTATATACCTACAGCAGTAATATATTTAGTATATTAATATCTATACTAGCAGACGCAGTACGGTAGTCCACGGCTGTGGCTATCTCTGTGTCGTCAGTGCTCGTCCATAATTGTATACCTACCTACCTGTGGTGGGTTTTTTTTTCTATCTTCTTCATACTAGTAGTTTAGGAGTCTGCTGACAGTGTCCACCAGGTCCGTCATTATATTATATACCTACAGTAGTAATATATTTAGTATATGAATATCTATACTAGCAGACGCAGTACGGTAGTCCACGGCTGTGGCTATCTCTGTGTCGTCAGTGCTCGTCCATAATTGTATACCTACCTACCTGTGGTGGGGTTTTTTTTCTATCTTCATACTAGTAGTTTAGGAGTCTGCTGACAGTGTCCACCAGGTCCGTCATTATATTATATACCTACAGTAGTAATATATTTAGTATATTAATATCTATACTAGCAGACGCAGTACGGTAGTCCACGGCTGTGGCTATCTCTGTGTCGTCAGTGCTCGTCCATAATTGTATACCTACCTACCTGTGGTGGGTTTTTTTTTTCTATCTTCTTCATACTAGTAGTTTAGGAGTCTGCTGACAGTGTCCACCAGGTCCGTCATTATATTATATACCTACAGCAGTAATATATTTAGTATATTAATATCTATACTAGCAGATGCAGTACGGTAGTCCACGGCTGTGGCTATCTCTGTGTCGTCAGTGCTCGTCCATAATTGTATACCTACCTACATGTGGTGGGTTTTTTTTTCTATCTTCTTCATACTAGTAGTTTAGGAGTCTGCTGACAGTGTCCACCAGGTCCGTCATTATATTATATACCTACAGTAGTAATATATTTAGTATATTAATATCTATACTAGCAGACGCAGTACGGTAGTCCACGGCTGTGGCTATCTCTGTGTCGTCAGTGCTCGTCCATAATTGTATACCTACCTACCTGTGGTGGGTTTTTTTTTCTATCTTCTTCATACTAGTAGTTTAGGAGTCTGCTGACAGTGTCCACCAGGTCCGTCATTATATTATATACCTACAGTAGTAATATATTTAGTATATTAATATCTATACTAGCAGACGCAGTACGGTAGTCCACGGCTGTGGCTATCTCTGTGTCGTCAGTGCTCGTCCATAATTGTATACCTACCTACCTGTGGTGGGGTTTTTTTTTCTATCTTCTTCATACTAGTAGTTTAGGAGTCTGCTGACAGTGTCCACCAGGTCCGTCATTATATTATATACCTACAGCAGTAATATATTTAGTATATTAATATCTATACTAGCAGACGCAGTACGGTAGTCCACGGCTGTGGCTATCTCTGTGTCGTCAGTGCTCGTCCATAATTGTATACCTACCTACCTGTGGTGGGTTTTTTTTTCTATCTTCTTCATACTAGTAGTTTAGGAGTCTGCTGACAGTGTCCACCAGGTCCGTCATTATATTATATACCTACAGTAGTAATATATTTAGTATATGAATATCTATACTAGCAGACGCAGTACGGTAGTCCACGGCTGTGGCTATCTCTGTGTCGTCAGTGCTCGTCCATAATTGTATACCTACCTACCTGTGGTGGGGTTTTTTTTCTATCTTCTTCATACTAGTAGTTTAGGAGTCTGCTGACAGTGTCCACCAGGTCCGTCATTATATTATATACCTACAGTAGTAATATATTTAGTATATTAATATCTATACTAGCAGACGCAGTACGGTAGTCCACGGCTGTGGCTATCTCTGTGTCGTCAGTGCTCGTCCATAATTGTATACCTACCTACCTGTGGTGGGTTTTTTTTTCTATCTTCTTCATACTAGTAGTTTAGGAGTCTGCTGACAGTGTCCACCAGGTCCGTCATTATATTATATACCTACAGCAGTAATATATTTAGTATATTAATATCTATACTAGCAGACGCAGTACGGTAGTCCACGGCTGTGGCTATCTCTGTGTCGTCAGTGCTCGTCCATAATTGTATACCTCCCTACATGTGGTGGGTTTTTTTTTCTATCTTCTTCATACTAGTAGTTTAGGAGTCTGCTGACAGTGTCCACCAGGTCCGTCATTATATTATATACCTACAGTAGTAATATATTTAGTATATTAATATCTATACTAGCAGACGCAGTACGGTAGTCCACGGCTGTGGCTATCTCTGTGTCGTCAGTGCTCGTCCATAATTGTATACCTACCTACCTGTGGTGGGTTTTTTTTTCTCTCTTCTTCATACTAGTAGTTTAGGAGTCTGCTGACAGTGTCCACCAGGTCCGTCATTATATTATATACCTACAGTAGTAATATATTTAGTATATTAATATCTATACTAGCAGACGCAGTACGGTAGTCCACGGCTGTGGCTATCTCTGTGTCGTCAGTGCTCGTCCATAATTGTATACCTACCTACCTGTGGTGGGGTTTTTTTTTCTATCTTCTTCATACTAGTAGTTTAGGAGTCTGCTGACAGTGTCCACCAGGTCCGTCATTATATTATATACCTACAGTAGTAATATATTTAGTATATTAATATCTATACTAGCAGACGCAGTACGGTAGTCCACGGCTGTGGCTATCTCTGTGTCGTCAGTGCTCGTCCATAATTGTTTACCTACCTACCTGTGGTGGGTTTTTTTTTCTCTCTTCTTCATACTAGTAGTTTAGGAGTCTGCTGACAGTGTCCACCAGGTCCGTCATTATATTATATACCTACAGTAGTAATATATTTAGTATATTAATATCTATACTAGCAGACGCAGTACGGTAGTCCACGGCTGTGGCTATCTCTGTGTCGTCAGTGCTCGTCCATAATTGTATACCTACCTACCTGTGGTGGGTTTTTTTTTCTCTCTTCTTCATACTAGTAGTTTAGGAGTCTGCTGACAGTGTCCACCAGGTCCGTCATTATATTATATACCTACAGTAGTAATATATTTAGTATATTAATATCTATACTAGCAGACGCAGTACGGTAGTCCACGGCTGTGGCTATCTCTGTGTCGTCAGTGCTCGTCCATAATTGTATACCTACCTACCTACCTGTGGTGGGTTTTTTTTTCTATCTTCTTCATACTAGTAGTTTAGGAGTCTGCTGACAGTGTCCACCAGGTCCGTCATTATATTATATATACCTACAGTAGTTATATATATTTTTTTATATCATTAATTATCATCTCTATACTAGCAGACGCAGTATGGTAGTCCACGGCTGTAGCTACCTCTGTGTCGTCAGTCACTCGTCATCCATAAGTATACTAGTATCCATCCATCTCCATTGTTTACCTGAGGTGCCTTTTAGTTGTGCCTATTAAAATATGGAGAACAAAAATGTTTAGGTTCCAAAAATAGGGAAAGATCAAGATCCACTTCCACCTCGTGCTGAAGCTGCTGCCACTAGTCATGGCCGAGACAATGAAATTCCATCAACGTCGTCTGCCAAGGCCGATGCCCAATGTCATAGTACAGAGCATGAAAAATCCAAAACACAAAAGATCAGTAAAAAAAGGACTCCAAAATCTAAATTAAAATCGTCGGAGTAGAAGCGTAAACTTGCCAATATGCCATTTACCACACGGAGTGGCAAGGAACGGCTGAGGCCCTGGCCTATGTTCATGGCTAGTGGTTCAGCTTCACATGAGGATGGAAGCACTCAGCCTCTCGCTAGAAAAATGAAAAGACTTAAGCTGGCAAAAGCACAGCAAAGAACTGTGCGTTCTTCGAAATCACAAATCCACAAGGAGAGTCCAATTGTGTCGGTTGCGATGCCTGACCTTCCCAACACTGGACGTGAAGAGCATGCACCTTCCACCATTTGCACGCCCCCTGCAAGTGCTGGAAGGAGCACCCGCAGTCCAGTTCCTGATAGTCAGATTGAAGATGTCAGTGTTGAAGTACACCAGGATGAGGAGGATATGGGTGTTGCTGGCGCTGGGGAGGAAATTGACAAGGAGGATTCTGATGGTGAGGTGGTTTGTTTAAGTCAGGCACCCGGGGAGACACCTGTTGTCCGTGGGAGGAATATGGCCATTGACATGCCTGGTGAAAATACCAAAAAAATCAGCTCTTCGGTGTGGAAGTATTTCAACAGAAATGCGGACAACAGGTGTCAAGCCGTGTGTTGCCTTTGTCAAGCTGTAATAAGTAGGGGTAAGGACGTTAACCACCTCGGAACATCCTCCCTTATACGTCACCTGCAGCGCATTCATCATAAGTCAGTGACAAGTTCAAAAACTTTGGGCGACAGCGGAAGCAGTCCACTGACCAGTAAATCCCTTCCTCTTGTAACCAAGCTCACGCAAACCACCCCACCAACTTCCTCAGTGTCAATTTCCTCCTTCCCCAGGAATGCCAATAGTCCTGCAGGCCATGTCACTGGCAATTCTGACGAGTCCTCTCCTGCCTGGGATTCCTCCGATGCATCCTTGCGTGTAACGCCTACTGCTGCTGGCGCTGCTGTTGTTGCTGCTGGGAGTCGATGGTCATCCCAGAGGGGAAGTCGTAAGACCACTTTTACTACTTCCACCAAGCAATTGACTGTCCAACAGTCCTTTGCGAGGAAGATGAAATATCACAGCAGTCATCCTGCTGCAAAGCGGATAACTGAGGCCTTGGCATCCTGGGCGGTGAGAAACGTGGTTCCGGTATCCATCATTACTGCAGAGCCAACTATAGACTTGATTGAGGTACTGTGTCCCCGGTACCAAATACCATCTAGGTTCCATTTCTCTAGGCAGGCGATACCGAAAATGTACACAGACCTCAGAAAAAGAGTCCTCAGTGTCCTAAAAAATGCAGTTGTACCCAATGTCCACTTAACCACGGACATGTGGACAAGTGGAGCAGGGCAGACTCAGGACTGTATGACTGTGACAGCCCACTGGGTAGATGTATTGACTCCCGCCGCAAGAACAGCAGCGGCGGCACCAGTAGCAGCATCTCGCAAACGCCAACTCTTTCCTAGGCAGGCTACGCTTTGTATCACCGCTTTCCAGAATACGCACACAGCTGAAAACCTCTTACGGCAACTGAGGAAGATCATCGCAGAATGGCTTACCCCAATTGGACTCTCCTGTGGATTTGTGGCATCGGGCAACGCCAGCAATATTGTGCGTGCATTATATCTGGGCAAATTCCAGCACGTCCCATGTTTTGCACATACCTTGAATTTGGTGGTGCAGAATTATTTAAAAAATGAGAGGGGCGTGCAAGAGATGCTGTCGGTGGCCAGAAGAATTGCGGGACACTTTCGGCGTACAGGCACCACGTACAGAAGACTGGAGCAACACCAAAAACGCCTGAACCTGCCCTGCCATCATCTGAAGCAAGAAGTGGTAACGAGGTGGAATTCAACCCTCTATATGCTTCAGAGGATGGAGGAGCAGCAAAAGGCCATTCAAGCCTATACATCTGACCACGATATAGGAGGTGGAATGCACCTGTCTCAAGCGCAGTGGAGAATGATTTCAACGTTGTGCAAGGTTCTGCAACCTTTTGAACTTGCCACACGTGAAGTCAGTTCAGACACTGCCAGCCTGAGTCAGGTCATTCCCCTCATCAGGCTTTTGCAGAAGAAGCTGGAGGCATTGAAGGAGGAGCTAAAACAGAGCGATTCCGCTAGGCATGTGGGACTTGTGGATGGAGCCCTTAATTCGCTTAACCAGGATTCACGGGTGGTCAATCTGTTGAAATCAGAGCACTACATTTTGGCCACCGTGCTCGATCCTAGATTTAAAACCTACGTTGGATCTCTCTTTCCGGCAGACACAAGTCTGCAGGGGTTCAAAGAACTGCTGGTGAGAAAATTGTCAAGTCAAGCGGAACGCGACCTGTCAACATCTCCTCCTTCACATTCTCCCGCAACTGGGGGTGCGAGGAAAAGGCTACGAATTCCGAGCCCACCCGCTGGCGGTGATGCAGGGCAGTCTGGAGCGACTGCTGATGCTGACATCTGGTCCGGACTGAAGGACCTGCCAACGATTACTGACATGTCGTCTACTGTCACTGCATATGATTCTCTCACCATTGAAAGAATGGTGGAGGATTATATGAGTGACCGCATCCAAGTAGGCACGTCAGACAGTCCGTACGTATACTGGCAGGAAAAAGAGGCAATTTGGAGACCCTTGCACAAACTGGCTTTATTCTACCTAAGTTGCCCTCCCACAAGTGTGTACTCCGAAAGAGTGTTTAGTGCCGCCGCTCACCTTGTCAGCAATCGGCGTACGAGGTTACTTCCAGAAAATGTGGAGAAGATGATGTTCATTAAAATGAATTATAATCAATTCCTGCGTGGAGACATTCACCAGCAGCAATTGCCTCCAGAAAGTACACAGGGAGCTGTGATGGTGGATTCCAGGGGGACGAATTGATAATCTGTGAGGAGGGGCAGGGCCGGTGCTAGGGTGTTCGGCGCCCCCCTGCAAACTATAAATTTGCGCCCTCCCTCTCATACCGTAGTTAATAAAATGAGAGCGTGCGTCGGAGGCCGCAAAAAAGGATTATGGTTTCCCACGGGGTGTGACCACACAACAGTACCCCCAATTCAAATTATGTCACACAGTAGCACAATCTTATTCACATTTTACCGCACATAGAATGAGACGAAATTCACATTATAACACACAGAATGAGCCAAAATTCACATTATAGCACACGGTAGGACACAAAATTCACATTATACCACACGGTAAGAGCTGAAATTCACATTATAGCACACAGAATGAGCCAAAATTCCCAGTATACCACACGGTATGAGACGAAATTCAAATAATAGCACATAGAATGAGCCTAAATTCACATTATAGCACACAGATTGAGACGAAATTCACATTATAGCACACAGAATGAGCCGAAATTCAAATGATGCCATATAGAGACAAAATTCAGGGAGAGTGACAGCAGGGACAGGGAGAGAGAGAGGGAAAGTGACAGCAGGGACATAGGGACAGGGAGAGGGAAAGTGACAGCAGGGACATAGGGAAAGGGAGCGTGAGAGAGAGGGATAGTAAGGGCATACAATAGAGACTAGGGGGAGAGAAAGGCAGCAGGGTAAGATTACCTATTTGCAGCGGCTGTGCTGAGGATGCTGTGGTCTGCGGTGCGGTGTATTAGGAGGCTGTGGTCAGCATGGTACTGAAGTGCAGAGAAGGACTGAGGGCGGCGGTGTAGCAGAGGAGGAGGCAGAGGGCTGTGCAAGGAGGAGGAAGCTGTGGTTGGCGGCACTGCGGCTCCTATGACCACAGCACCACTATTTCAAATCCGCCGTGGACCTGCAGCCAATCCGGAGGGGGCAGGATAAGATCAGTGGTGAGGAGCAGGAGGGGACAGGATGGGAGCAGGAGGGGGCATATTAGCAAATGCAGGTGAAAGATGACTATTATCATCTATCATGTCATCATCCATCTGTGTACTAACAGGCCACAGCAAAACCAGACATGATTCAACTATTTAGCCCAATTGGCAAACTGAGCCGAGTTTAGACAAGTGGCTGTATCAGCCGATGTGTGACATTGTAACGTACATCTATACAGATTCTTCCCTCACTCTGCTTATGTTTACCAGTAACTGGTAAATACTGCATGAGTAAGGGATTGTAAGCACTTGCAGCTTGATACCAACTTGTGGTGGAGGTGTCCTGCACCCTGTTCTCTGCATTATAAGCAGACTTTATACAGTAGGGATTTATTGATTTATACGAAGTATGTTGTTGTTTATACCACCTGGATGCTGGATAGGCCGAAAATAGAGGCGTTCATTCATCATGCAGTGAGTTTAGACATCAACTTGTTTATAGGGCGGAATCGGAGTTGTATGATAATCCTGCTGCAACTGCAACCCCATACTCAGGAAAAGTGCTAAAATGCTAGTTTATGTTTCCCCCACATGTACAAGCGTGAAATGGACTGTGTAATACGTGAAACACGTACTTTACTTATCTGAGCTCTGTGCAGATCCCTCAGCTGGCCCATGCACTCCCCCAGGCTGCAGAAGTGAAACTTATACACACACACACAAACACATATACATACATACACACATACATATACACATACATACACACATATACATATATACAGACAGTACATACACACACTTTCTCTCACCTTTTTTCCATCAACTTACAGACAGTATCACAGGCTGGTTGGAGGGAAGGGATCTGCCTCAGCTTGGGGATCCCGTTTAGCCCCGCCCCTTTTTGTTCATGTAACCCCGCCCCCTTTAGTCCGTGTAGCTCCGCCCACCTTCCATCCGCTCATCATGCCTCTGTAGGGAAGGAGGGAGGGCTTTAAACGGACGGCGCTGCTGCCTGTCAGTTTGCTTTTGCAGGCGGCAGCAGCAGGGGGTCAGGCCAGGCTCAGGGCAGCGCAGCACAGGAATGCAGAGCAGGAAGGCGCCTCTCCAATCAGGCGCCTACCTGCTTTGCGTCCCTTTGCTGAGCGGGTAGCGCCGGGCCTGAGGAGGGGGATGTACACGGTGATGAATCGGAGGATGATGATGAGGTGGACATCTTGCCTCTGTAGAGCCAGTTTGTGCAAGGAGAGATTAATTGCTTCTTTTTTGGTGGGGGTCCAAACCAACCCGTCATTTCAGTCACAGTCGTGTGGCAGACCCTGTCACTGAAATGATGGGTTGGTTAAAGTGTTTATACAACATAAGGGTGGGTGGGAGGGCCCAAGGACAATTCCATCTTGCACCTCTTTTTTCTTTCATTTTTCTTTGCGTCATGTGCTGTTTGGGGAGTATTTTTTGGAAGGGCCATCCTGCGTGACACTGCAGTGCCACTCCTAGATGGGCCAGGTGTTTGTGTCGGCCACTTGGGTCGCTGAGCTTAGTAACACAGCTACCTCATTGCGCCTCTTTTTTTCTTTGCATCATGTGATGTTTGGGGAGTGTTTTTTGGAAGGGCCATCCTGCGTGACACTGCAGTGCCACTCCTAGATGGGCCAGGTGTTTGTGTCGGCCACTTGGGTCGCTGAGCTTAGTAACACAGCTACCTCATTGCGCCTCTTTTTTTCTTTGCGTCATGTGCTGTTAGGGGAGTATTTTTTGGAAGGGCCATCCTGCGTGACACTGCAGTGCCACTCCTAGATGGGCCAGGTGTTTGTGTCGGCCACTTGGGTCGCTGAGCTTAGTCATCCAGCGACCTCGGTGCAAATTTTAGGACTAAAAATAATATTGTGAGGTGTGAGGTGTTCAGAATAGACTGAAAATGAGTGGAAATTATGGTTATTGAGGTTAGTAATACTTTGGGATCAAAATGACCCCCAAATTCTATGATTTAAGCTGTTTTTTAGGGTTTTTTGAAAAAAAACACCCGAATCCAAAACACACCCGAATCCGACAAAAAAAATTCGGTGAGGTTTTGCCAAAACGCGTTCGAACCCAAAACACGGCCGCGGAACCGAACCCAAAACCAAAACACAAAACCCGAAAAATTTCCGGTGCACATCTCTAGCGGTAACCAGGTGGAAATCCACCAGTTGTATGCTTCAGCGGATGGAGGAACAAGCAAAAAGCCTTTCAGAGCTATACAACAAGCCATGACATTAGGAGGAAGTAGGGGGGTGTACCTTAACCGAGAATACTTTCTGTCTTGTCCAAGGTGCTCAAACCCTTTTAAGCTTAATTCCTGCAGATAATTCCCCTAATTAGGCTTTTAGAAAATAAGTTTGAGAAATTGAAGTAGATGAATTATGTCAGACTTGTAGATCAAGTCCTTTTGGTTGCCAAAACAAAAATATGGTGGCGCGTCGATACATAGCGGCTGCAGTGCTCGTGTCTATTCCTCTAGACTTCACTCAGATAGTTTTTTTACCCTGACTGAAGCGGAGGTTAGGGATTCTTTCATCAGAATGAACGTAAGGAAGGCTCATGGCCCGGATTGTATTCTGGGCAGAGTATTACGGGCGTGTGCTGAGCAGTTGGCAGGCATTTTTACAAAGATTTTTAACTTTTCACTGAGTCAATGTACTGTCCCACGGTGTTTTAAAACTTCAATAATCGTTCCAATTCATTGGTCTGAACGACTGTAGGCCAATTGCTCTCACTTCATTGATTATGAAATGTATTGAGAGAATTGTTCTGGTCCAACTAAAAAGTGTCATACCATTGGGATTTGACCCTAATCAGCTTGCCTATCGGTCGAACAGATCAACTGAAGACACAGCTCTTATGGTGCTTCACAAGGTACTTTGTCATCTTGAAAATAGAGACTCCTATGCTAGATTGTTATTCGTGGATTATAGCTCCGCCTTTAACACGGTAGTGCCAGCGGTGTTAGTAAAAAAGCTTTTAGAGATCGGATATGATACAGCCATATGCAATTGGCTATTGGATTTCCTGATAGATCGCCCGCAGACAGTCAGACTGGGATCTGACTTGTCTTCGGAACTGGTATTAAACGTAGGAGTTCCCCAGGGTTGTGTTTTAAGCCCCTTCTTATATTCTTTGTATACCTCCGACTGTGAGTCTAATTTGGAAACAATCTCTGTGATAAAGTTTGCGGATGATATCACTCTGGTGGGTTTGATAACTGGCGGAGATGAGAGTAGTTATAGAGAGGACGTGAGAAGACTCGCTGAGTGGGGGCTAACAAATAACCTGTTATTAAACGGTAAGAAAACTAAAGAGGTTGTGATAGATTTTAGGAAATCTAAAAAAACTAGCATCTGCCCGTTGATACTGAATGGTGAGGAGGTGGATAGGGTTACCGATGTGACATTTTTGGGGATTAAATTTACAGAGGATTTATCATGGTCCTTGCATATCACGTCAGTGGTTGGGAGGGCTCAGCAGCATCTTTTTTTCTTACGTAAACTCCGAGCAGCAGGTCTGCAGCAATCAACTCTTGTTAATTTCTACCGCTGCGTGATTGAGAGCTTGCTGACCTACGTGATCACGGTGTGGTATGGTAATGCAAAATGCCAAGTGTTCTGATCTTGTTGCCCTGGAAAGAGTGATCAAATCTGCAGAGAGGATCATTGGCCAATCCTTGCCTAGGTTGGCGGATGTACTCACTGCAAGGAGTCTGTCGAAGGAAATTAAGATTATTGAAGATATGGGTCACCCCTGTAATATTTTTTTCCTTTTGCCATCGGGGAGACGTTATAGGTGTTTAAGATGTCGTACCACTAGGTTAAGGAATAGTTTCTTCCCTTCTGTGATTGTTAGTCTGAATTCTCAATTTTGCTAAATTTTATGTGATGTATTTTATCTGGTGTATATGATATGAGAACTGCATGTAATTTCGCTATACAGATGGGTCCATGTTTATCTTGACCTTTAATAGGATAAACTGAGACTGGGCAGTCGGACTTAATCCCCTGCTGTATTGTTCTCTGTATTGTATTGCAGCTGAGAACAATAGATGAAGGGTTTATGTTAATAAACTATGTTGTGCCTAGGCACAGCAAACTAGTCAAGATAACTGTGGACCCATCTGTACATGTTCATGCTATAGTAACAATAAATTATTCTTATCTTTTCTTATATTGATCCTAGGTTTAAGTCATATGTTGTGTCTTTCTTTTCAATTGACCCAGATCTTAAGAGATACAAAGAGCTCCTGGCGAGCAAGTCGGCAGCTCAAGTGGTACACGACACACCAACATATTCACCTTCAGTTTCTCCTGCAGCTACCAGGAAAAAACACAGCTTTCCCAAAAGACCCAGTGGTGAGGCAGAGGGGTCAACACAACATTTTGACATGTTTAAAAGAATTGGCTAAAATTAGTGACACCTCTACCATAACGCCATCTGATCACCATCTAAAGAATGGTGCAGGATTATTTGCATGACACTGTACAAATAGACATGTCACATTGTCTCTTTGACTACTGAAAGGAAAAAAAGGCAACTTGGAGGCCCATGTACAAACTCACTTTGCATTACTTAAGCTGCCCACCCTCCAGTGTGTACTCTGCAAGAGTTTTCAGAGCACAGTCAGGAAACTTATTAGCGATCGACGTAGGAGGCTACTTTCTCAAAATGTGGAAAAGTTGGTGTTCATCAAAATGAACTATAAATTCCATGAGGAAGATTTTTACTGGCAATTACAGCAAAGTACATCGATTACATCGGGATGAATTAATATTGTGTGCAGACGATGTACACCAGAAGTTCCCAAATGTGGTCCTCAAGGCACCCCAACAGTCCAGGTATATCCATAGCTCAGCACAGATGGTTAAATCAAATTGACTGAGGTGCTAACTGTGGCCAAGCATGGATACATCTAAAACCTGGACCGTTTGGGTGCCTTGAGGACCACGTTTGGGAACCTCTGATGTACACACTGATAAGTGTGAGGATGAGGATGGTAGTGACGATGACATCTTGGAACTGCAGGGCTGTTAGCTTAGCTGCCTTGAGCCCAATGGTATTTTGTTTTGTAGTGGCCCAAACCAATCAAGCACTTAAGCCACAAAAGTTGCAGTCCCTGTCACTGAAATGCTTGGTTTGTTAAACTGTGCATGTCCTTTTTAATATCCCAGATAAGAGTGGATTGTAGGACCCAAGGACAATTCCATCTTGACACACTTTTCATTTCTGCCACTGCTGTGTGGCAATGTTTCATAGATGTGCTCTAAGTTGCTGTGTGTTTGTACTGCTGCTCAGTCGCTTAGTAACCAGCCAGCTTGCTCTAGCCTTTAGCCTAAACTGAATGAAAACAATATTGTGAGCTGTGAGGTGGTCAAAACTGGCTGGAAATGACTGTTATTGAGGTTAATAATACTGTAGTAACAAAAAGGCCCAAATTATGTGATTTTAGCTTTTTTTGTAATTTTTTGAAAAAGATACAAAACCAAAACCAAACAACGAATTAGAACCAAAACCAGCAAAAATGGCATACATCTCTATCATCATCATGCTGTCATTAATATGGGCCTCTTTTTATGTGAGTCCTGGGGCTGTAGCATAGCCATATTTGGCCCATCATTCATCTGGCCCTGTATGGGTGACATTAATGGCACTAACCAGTTGTCTGTTCAAACACTATAAACTTGCTTTTAATTTACTTATAATGGGGCTGGTTCAGGGTTGGGAACAAAGATTAGAAGTCTAAGCCACTCGGTAAAGTCCAGCACCGGCCAGGCCTGGCTAAAGTGGGTGTGGGTCCCGATGACGGACGCACTACACTGACTATGGGGTGGCACCCTTGTTTAGCTGCTCTACTGGAATGGGCCTTGATCCTGCCCTGATTCTATGGTGATCTGCAGGAAGATGTTGATTTGAGTCTGTTTTCTCTCAGTCTTTTGTTTTAGAAAAATGCTGCCAAAAATAATAACTGTGCCCAGACATTTGCATGACTTCCTGGTTTCCTGTACATTTCTACTTTCACAGGTTCTAGACAGCAGCGGTCAGCAAATACAGTGAACATCAGATGAGGACTCGCATTGCCTTGCTTTATTCTATCCTGCAGAAACGGGTGTCGGCCTTCAGACTTACCATGATTTTAATGAAAAATCCAGTGCAAAATGTATAAGAAGTCCAGTCTTCCAGACCCATTTGTGCTTTAGGACCAGTGCTATAGGCAACACTCCCACTTATCGGCTTTAGAAGGTTTGATAAATCCCCCCAGTACTCACCATTTAAATGTAAGTAAATATTGTACAGGGTTAGTAAAGTACAGTGGAACTGCTGTCACAGTGGCCTTGAGCGAAAAATGTTCTACAAGGTGTCCTCATTGAAACAAGCAGCCTATTTTTAACATACCCATTATTACTAGCTAATCTTCAAATACTTTCAACTCAATTAAACTCATTTAAGTTGTGACATGTTTTATCCCATACACATTTTACCTATGCATTGTGGGATGTCATTTTTTTTTTTTTTTTACTCCTCTAGTGGAGTTGTGTCAGTTAGGAATGAGGTGTGCTGCTATGGAGAACAAAACACAACACGAGATGTTACCTCTTTGGCGCACACTCATGCAACTAATAAAGGCAATACAGAGATTTTTTATCTGTGAGTCCCCAATTCTTTTTGTCTGTGTCCTCTTTCCACTTATGTATTCCATTCACAAGACAGATTCTGTAGATAGGAGTTGTGAAACTGTGAGCGAGCTGAGATTTGCAGCAGGACAGGCTGTTTAAAAGTGCGATACGATCTTCAAGCTTCATTTTAGCTTCATCATTCTGCACTCAATTTGTACATTTACTTTTTGTGGAATTTAGTCTATGAAAAAAAGTCTTTTAACGTAGCACATTTCCCTGTGAACCTGAGTGTAGCCCAGTGAATTGTAGCAATTTGAATAGGCAAAAATATTTATGGCAGGGATTATTGAATTCGGTCCTCATGGCACCCTCACAGGCTCACAGTCAAGGTTTTTGGCATCCGTTTGGCAGGTCGACCCTACTTAGGTAGACAGTCACTAGGTCGACCAATATTGGGAATAGTAACCTGTGCCGAGTGCAGCGGTAGAGGAGCGAGGCACATTGTCCGCAGCGCGGCGAGCAAAGCGAGCCAGGCAAGGGGACGCGGTACACTAATTGGGGTTCCTGGTCATGTTACACACAAAATGACACCATAAAGTGTTCAAAAATCCATGTCAACCTTTTCATGTGTCAGCCTGCCCCGCGTCGACCATTTTCATGTGTCGACTCTCTGTCCATGTCAACCAACAGTAATCGACCTAATGACTGTCGACCTTAACATGGTCGACCATTCATACCAGAACCAAGGTTTTATCTATGGAGAACAAGACAGCATATTGGCCCTCATTCCGAGTTGTTGGCTCGTTATTTTTCTTCGCATCGGTGTGAATTTCCGCTAACTGTGCAAGTGCAATGTTTGCACTGCGGCTGCGTCAAGTAAATTTGCTAAGAAGGAGAGAGAATTGACTGCATAGGAAAGGAAAGAGTTAAACATTTGGTGAGGGGTGGACCTAGCTGTGAGGAAAGTACAGCCTTCTTTGAAGGGGAGGGTTTAATATATATAGGGAAGGTGAGGCCATTTTAGTTCTCTCTTGTGGTGATTTGCCTTCCCCCCCTCCCGCCCCTTTTTGTCAGAAGTTCTGGCACGTGGTGCCTTGGCGTTAAATTGTTGGCTGGTTTTATCGTTGGCTATTTATCGGCGGAAAAGAACGGCAGTTTGTATTTGTATGGTAAGCTGTAGTGTTTTACAGTTTGGTATGGTTTAGGTGCACTCACCTCCATCGACTTATTGGCCGCTTGACCACCCGTCCGGGAAGGCAGCGGCAGGGCACCCATCAGGGTGGGTAGTCACTGTGGGGGTTGAGTTGTCACCTATTACCGGTTTTTGATAGTTGTAGTAAAATTAGGAGGGTTTCGAATTTTTAGTATTTTACGGATAGTTTAGGTTAATAGAGCCGTTCTTTTTTCTGCCACCATATGCCGGCTGGATCGGCATCTTAATAAAAACTTTCTATTACAGGTTTGCTATTGGTTAGGGTCAAATAAATAGCTAGCAATTTTTCTGCCAAAATTCAAGTCTCCGTGTCTTTATTTCTGGTTGAGGGTAACGAATGCTTTACTTTAAAGAAAGGGGGTCCACCAGATATCACTAGGATGTTTAGTTTGATATTTTACTCACGGCATTACAAGGTTTTTTCTTCGTTCTGGTGATCGCAGTGTGATTGACAGGAAGTGGGTGTTTCTGGGCGGAAACTGACCGTTTTATGGGTGTGTGTGAAAAAACGCTGCAGTTTCTGGGAAAAACGCGGGAGTGGCTGGAGAAATGGGGGAGTGTCTGGGCGAACGCTGGGTGTGTTTGTGACATCAAACCAGGAACGAAACTGACTGAACTGATCGCAGTGGCAGAGTAAGTGTCGAGCTACTCAGAAACTGCTAAGAAATTTCTATTCGCAATTTTGAGAATCTTTCGTTCGCAATTCTGCTAAGCTAAGATACACTCCCAGTAGGCGGCGGCTTAGCGTGTGCAATGCTGCTAAAAGCAGCTAGCGAGCGAACAACTTGGAATGAGGGCCATTGTACATGCCAGACACAGTAGGACTATCACCTGGTGTCTTGAAGGTACTGTATATTATTGCAGAGCGATGAGTGTCTTATGCAATAGTTCAGTGGTTCTCAATCACGGCGCCCTAGAGTATCAGAATTTTTTTAATGGCACCCCTAGTCCAAAAGTTTCTTGTTGAGATACAGGTTGAGTCTCCCTTATCCAAAATGCTTGGGACCAGAGGTATTTTGGGTATCGGATTTTTCCGTATTTTGGAATAATTGCATACCATAATGAGATATCATGGTGATGGGACCTAAATCTAAGCACAGAATTCATTTATGTTACATATACACCTTATACACACAGCCTGAAGGTAATTTTAGCCAATATTTTTTATAACTTTGTGCATTAAACAAAGTGTATCTACATTCACACAATTCATTTATGTTTCATATACACCTTATACACACAGCCTGAAGGTCATTTAATACAATATTTTTAATAACTTTGTGTATTAAACAAAGTTTGTGTACATTGAGCCATCAAAAAACAAAGGTTTCACTATCTCACTCTCACTCAAAAAAGTCCGTATTTCGGAATATTCCGTATTTCGGAATATTTGGATATGGGATACTCAACCTGTATTTACAAAGAAATATTTAATTAAGTAAATTGTGTTTATAGGTCATCCTTAGGTTCAGTTGTGAGGTGAGGGACATGATCTGTTTTTTTTTGCCCACATATTTTATGATTGACAGCCACCAGCACTGGTTTAACCTATTACATTGACCATTAATAATTTGAATTGGTCCTGAACCACCAATCCAAGGCACCCCTGCAAGTGCCCCATGGTACCCCAGGGTGCCGCAGCTCACAGTTTGAGAACCACTGTAATAGTTCCTTTAGACCATAGGAATGCAGAGCAAAGCTGGGAAAGACCAGGTCAGAGAGACCTCACATGTGACTGTACTCACATTAAATGCAAGGTTCTCTGAGCATTGCTGGAGACATATCATAGAGGAAAAGTATTTTATTCTTGTTACTGCGATCCTACAGGCATGCAGAGATAGATGTTTTACTGACGTTAATGAGCACTTCACCAAATCTATTCAGACTGGGATTCTAGCTGATGGACATGTTCCTGTAGACGTAGGACCTGACGAGTATTTTGTACCTTTTATAATTGACACTAGTAGATGGAAAATGAAACATTGGGGTGAGATTTCACAAACTTTTGGAGACATAAAGTGGAGAGAGAAAAAGTACCAACCAATCAGCTACTAATTGTCATGTTACAGGCTGTGCTAAATAAGTGACAGTAGCTGATTGGTTGGTACTTTATCTCTCCCCACTTTATCTCTCTCCAAGATTTGATAAATCTCTTTCGTATTACATGCATATTATTTGGATGTGGTTCAATTGATCTACACTACAGCAAATAGTCAATAGATCTACCCCATATGGCATTGGCGACATGTAAAATGTAAGCAGGGTCAAAAGGTCAACAGAGTCAGAAGATCCACAAAAAAAATATTGAAGTGTCTAAAAAGGTGGGTATACACTGATAGATATATCTGCAGATCAATTGATCGGCAGATATATCTATGGACGGATCGGGCAGTGTGCTGTGCATACACACTGCCTGATCCGTCGGGGACTGACGTCATGAACTGGGCGGGCGTGTACACACGCCCGCCCAGTTCAGCTGTCAGTCACTGCCAGCTGCCACAGCATGTATACGGGCGGTCGGACGACTGCCCGTACACATACAGCGACGCGCCAATATATCGGTAGATATATTGGCCGTCAGCTGTGCTGCGGGGCCGATGCGATGTGTCTGTGAAAGACGGAGTTCACAGACATATCGCCCGTACACACTGGCTGACAGACCCGCGATATATCGGACGTTCTATTTGCCAGTGTGTACCCACCTTAAGGTCGATAGGTACAAACTGTCGACAGGGTCAAAAGTTCAAAATGCAAATTGTCAACACAGAAGAGGTCAACAAGTTTATTTTTTTGTGTGTTTCATCATATGTGACCCCCATTTAGTGCACAGGTTACTGTTCCCAGTCGTAGTCTATGTGGATGGTATATGAAGCACAAGTTGGAACAAAAGGAAAACATTTTTTAATAAAACTTGTGTCCACTATTTGCGTGTTGACAATTGTTATGTCGACCTTTTGAACCTTAGACACTGTCAACCTTTTACCTGGTGATCTTTTGACTATGTCGTCCTATTGCATGTCGACCATATGGGATCGACTTATTGACTGTCTAACTATACACTGTCTATCCAGTGTCTGGAACCCATTTTATTTAGCAGCTATAGAAATATTTAGGAGTAAATTTGCTAAAGCTCCTAAAATGAAATGTGGTGGTGTTGCCCATAGAAACCTATCAGAATCTAACTATCAATTCTCTTTTGCATTCTAGGACATGATAGACAGAATCTGATTGGTTGCTTTGGGAAACACCTCCACTTGGTTATTTACTTTTAGATGTTTCAGTAAATCTAGCCATTAGAGTTAAAGGACTGGAGAATATATACTTTCAGTACACTAGGGATGGGTGGTATAATCCATATTTTGTATGGATCATTTATTAATGCGTGATAAAACTCGTTGTGACTGATAAAACATGTTGCGTATGATAAATGGTGCTCCAGCCAATCAGAGTGCCATGGACTACCATGGCAACCAGGGGCGTATCTAGCTATTGGCCGGGAAGGCACTCTGCCGGGGCGCCGGCCAAGGGAGGGGGGCGCCGCCTGGCGGTGCCACCCATTGCCAAAGATGGATTAATGCTCAGCACTGTTCACCATCCGCCAACCGCATTGCCCACTTATGTATGCGTCATTGCAGCACTGCCCACGGTAAGGTATAAAAGTAGCACTGTATCTGACTCTACCGGACACACTTCTACTAAGATTAGCTGAAGGCTGCATAAGCCTGAGGCCATATAAGAGCCCAATTTTTTGTGATTGGTTGTTTTATGACTAAGCAGTTGCTAGGTAGATCATGGTTTCCGGTTGTTTTTTCTTATAGGATCATAGGGTTGTCCATCAAGCTTTAAGGGGTTGGTCTCAGGATAGTATATAGTGCATGGTCATGTGCCTCAGACTTCCTCTTGCCATTTATTGTATGGCCCAGGGAGGCTGAGCATATTGCCTCAGGTTTACTTCATGCTGTTTGACCCTTTGTTTCATTTATATTGTTTCTTTGCTGCCCCCCCTTGTTTTCCCTTCCTTTATATCAAGTCCGCTCTGTGATTTTGTCTGCTGCTGCCCTGACTATGCCGCGTCCACGCCGCTCCGCTCCCCCCTCCCGTCGCCTCGTGGAAGCCGTGGGCACCCCTTGCTCCTGCTCCCGGAGTGCGCCCCCCCGGAGGTTGCTTCTGGCGGCGCCGGGATCGCGGTAGGGCCGGGCCGCTGCGGCCCGCGCCCCTGCCAGCGGGGATCGTGCGGCCGTCGGCCTCTTTGCCCATGCCGCTGAGAACCGCGTCTCGGCCTCTGTGCGCCGGGCGGCTCCCTCGCCCGGTGCGGCTGTCAGCGGCGCAACTCCCCTTCCCTCCCCTTAGGCGGCTCCGAACAGCGGTGCGGGCGCCCACGTGGTGCCGGGCGTCCGTGGGCGGGCTGCGCGGGGGGGACGGATGTGGGGCATCAACTGCAAGGGGCCCATCTCAATGTGGGGCTACAGGATGCTCCAGTGCCCTATGTTTATCGAGCCAGGGCGGCTGCGGATGGGCCCCTGCCCACGGGGGGCCCGTTTTCGCCCGCATATAGGGTTAGGGATGGGGTGGTTAGGACAGGCCCCGAGGTGTTAAGGGGGGTGGGGATGGCAGGGAATTCCGTGGTGCAAGCCGCACATACAGTTTCTGGGCTGGGGCCCCCGGCTGGGGATCCCGCAGAGGGAGCCTTTTTGCTAGGCTTCCCGTCACCCGTTGCGCATCTTCCCGCGTCGGGATCCCCGGGCGTCGGGCTCCAGGCTCCCCCCCCCCCGACCCGGTGGGGGCGGTGCAGCTGGTGGCGACACAGTCATCATTTGCTGTGGCTTTCCACCTGCCTGGCCCTCCTCTGTCGTTTGCCGCACCTCACGGCAGTGTTTCCCCGGCGGCCTTCCCTGGCCTCTTGCACAGGCGTTTCCCACGTCTTCCGGAACGCCTTTCATAGTCCTCCCGGTTCCGTCTTCGCCACACTTTTCACCGTATTTTGCTAGTTCGGCTGTTGGCGTCCAACCCACGTGGTCGGTTGGTGGCCCCCGGGTTGCGGTCCCCCCCTGCCTTTGCGGGCTCGTATACCGGGTCCTCCCCGGCTTTTGCCCACTTTTGGCAGCCGCCCCCCGCGCCTACTCCGTTCCATCCTGTTTTGTCGGGATTTCCTGGGTCGGCCGGTTACCTTCCACCTCCCGCGTGGCGTCCTGCCTACACCGTTGGTGGCACGATGGGGATCGGGTCTGCCTTTCCCCACGCCGTTTCGTCCCTCTCCGTTGGGGGTCCTCTCCCGCTGCTTACCGCTGGCCCCCCTCCGCCGAGCGAATGTGCTTTGCCCCCCCTCCCGCCTGTTGCCCCCATTTCTGGTTTCTCCTGCGCCTGTTGTCCCTTCTGTTTCCTCCTCTCAGGTGATGGCAGGGGGGGCCAGAGGTCGGAGGGAGCTGCGGCCGTGACACTGACGGGAGATGTTCCACCGCCACCGGAGTCGGGTGAAACGGATGACGCTGTTCCGGGTCCTTCAGGCGCTGGTGAGCACGCTGTTACTTCCCATTGTTCTTCTAGCACTTCTACCACCTCTTCTAGCAGTGTTTCTTCTGGTTCTCTGCGGCGCCCGCAGAAAATAGCTAGACTTATTGCGCGGCGCATGGCTAAGGAATCGCGAAAGGTGACAGCGACGGCGTCGGCGGGTCCCCCTGACCCCCCCGTTATACGGAGATGATGCATTGCGCCAATACGGCCGTTACCCGGGAGGTTTGCAAGCAGATGCGGGAAAAAATCAGGAAGGGGAAGTACGTTGATGAGATGCGGCAGGCTTTTGACGCAGCTAAGAAACCGGGGGGCATTGGGGAGAGTGCTTTCCGTAATTTTCACCAGTGGTTGCAGGGTTTCTTGGTTTTCACGGCTTGCTACACCGAATCGCGGCCCGCAGAATATCCCAATTTGGTTAAATATCTGTTTCTGGTGCATGACACAAAATCCAAAGGTTCCGCTTGGCGAGATTACGACGAGAAATTCCGTCGTAATCAGGATGGCTTCCCCATTCTGCTTGCGGGTTTTAAGGATGTCGAGGTGTGGTTGGAGGTCACACAACAGGTCAAGCCCTCTCCGGACGCCGCGGTCAAGAAGCCCGCGGCGGCCGGGGTTTCGGCTTCCCGCTCCTCGGGAAAAGGCAAGTGTTTTGCCTACAACGAGGGAAAATGCACTAGGGGCATAAATTGTCATTTTCGCCACTCGTGTAAGTTGTGCAGGGCCGGTCACCCGACCAAAGACTGCACCTCGGCGGCGAGCGGTAAGCCCTCCAGCCGAGGCCGGGGGAATTGGTAAGTAAGGCCCCTCCCCTATTCGAGTTCCCAAATTGCGTCGCTGGCTTAGTTTATACCCCGACAAGACGGCAGCTTTGTTGCTTTTGGAGGGTTTTAGGCATGGTTTTCGCCTGCCCATTTCGGATTTGGTGCACGTGATGGCGCGCCAGAATTTGAAGTCGGCTCGCGAATTCCCGCATGAGGTCCGGCGGAAAGTGGACGCGGAGATCGGCCTGGGGCGCATGTGTGGGCCCTACTCCTTTCCCCCTCTGCCCTCCTTGAGCATCTCCCCCGTGGGGGTGGTGCCAAAGAAGGCCCCGGGTAAGTTCCGCCTGATACAGCACTTGTCGCATCCTCCTGGCGTTTCGGTTAATGACTCCATTCCCGAGGCCGTGTGCAGGGTGCGTTATCAGTCTTTTGATGCCGCTCTGCGCTTGGTGCGGGACTGTGGTCCCCCCCTGTTGGCAAAATTAGACGCTGCACTCGGATTCCCTGCGGTTCCTGGGTTTCAAATTGGGGGCCGAGTTTTACGTGGATCGGTGTCTTCCCATGGGCTGTTCAGTCTCCTGCGCCTATTTTGAAAAGATTTAGCACTTTTTTGCACTGGTGCGTCCAGGCCGACTCCGGGCAACCCGGGGTGGCCCACTACCTGGACGATTTTCTCTTTATGGGCCTAGGGGGAAGTTCGGTCTGTGGCGATATTCTGTCGGTTAACAAAAAGGAAAGAGAAAAAAGAAAGACTCTGCTTTTTCTCTTTCCTTTTTGCTATGCATTCTACTAACTCTGGGAGAACCACCGACATTTGAAATCAACACACCATGGGGTATATGCAATTCCGGGCGCATTGCGGCATTTTTTCGCCCGTTTTTATATTCGACACAATTCGACCGTCGAATTCCGGCCGGCGGGTGCCGGAATTCGACATATTCAATAAAAAACGGATTCGACAGTCCCGCTGTCGAAAAATGGACCAATTGATGGATAAGTGCGTCCTGTATTCGACTTTTCCGACGGCACAAAAATCGTTAAAAAAACTCCCCCAAAAATTGCGAGTAACCCCACCGCTGACCGCAAAGTTCCCACCATTGAATATAATGGAGGGGCTGTACGATGCGCTGTCTGACAGCCAGACGCGCATAGCCAATCAGTAGAGTGCCACGACGTGGCGCTCCCTGATTGGCTGAAGGGACCCTCTGTGACAGTAGTCACAGGGGGTGTCAGCATTCGGGGAAAGGGGTCCCATGTGTAAACATGGGACCCCTTTCAGTCCGTGTGGATCGAGTAAATGCGGTTTGTTTTTTTGCCAAGTACGTGGATTACAAATAATAACAGGACACTGGATTTAGGTGAGTAGAATTTTATTTTCAGGTACCCCGGACTCTGTCAACAGACGGAGACGTGGCCAGAGTCGGCGTGTCAACATAGGTAAGTATGTGTGTCGGCATGTATGTAATAAAGTTTTATTTTCACGGTGTCTGTGTCCTGTTTTTATTTGGGTATTTTTTCCCCCAGTAGAAATACAGGTACCAGCGGGCCCATTCCCCCCCCCCCTCATGCTGGTACTTGTGGTTCTCCAAGTACCAGCTTGCGGGGAGGCTTGCTGGGACTTGTAGCTCTGCTGCAAAAAACAATATTCTTTCATTTTTACACATGGCTATCAGCCCCCCATCCGCAGACCTTGGATGGGGGGGACAGCCTCGGGCTTCACCCCTGGCCCTTGGGTGGCTGGAGGGGGGGGACTTGATTGAAGGGGTCCCCACTCCTCCAGGGTACCCCGGCCAGGGGTGACTGGTTGGGTATTTAATGCCACGGCCGCAGGGATCGGTATAAAAGTGTCCCCCGGCTGTGGCATTATCTCCCCAGCTAGTGGAGCCCGGTGCTGGTTCAAAAAATACGGGGGACCCCTACGCTTTTTGTCCCCCGTATTTTTTGCACAAGGACCGGACGCAGAGCCCGGTGCTGGTTCTAAAAATACGGGGGATCTCCTGTCTATTTTTTCCCCGTATTTTTACAACCAGGACCGGCTCAAAGAGCCCGAGGCTGGTTATGCTTAGGAGGGGGGACCCCACGCATTTTTTTTTCAGAATTTTAACCCATTCCCACCCCTTCCCACTGAAAACCATGCTCTCTCAAGTTAAAAAAAAAAATATTATTTAAAAAAATATATAAATAATAGTTGAAAATCCTAATAGACAAACCAAGTACCTAATCCCTTCTAATATAAATAGATATGCTATTAGCAATAAAAAAAACACACAAAAAAACATGTTTTAATTTTCTTTTATTAGATTCTGCCAGCAAAGTGAGGCGGAATGAAATTGACCAATTTACTGTCGAAAAGCACTGTTGTCGAATCGACATTTTTCAATTGAATATACTTTTGTCGAAAAGCCGCATTTTTACCAATGCAGACATGTCGAATTTGTGAACTATCGAATTTCAAAAAGTCGAATCTGAAAAGTCCGTTTTTTTAGTCGAAAAGTACTGTATTGCATTGTCGATTTTTTTTTTTGGTCGAAAATGCCCCGTTTTTCGACATTTTCGGCAATTCGACCGCAATTGCATATACCCCCATGTGTAAATTGGTAATACAGTCGGTTAGGGACTAATAGTCTGATGTTTCAACCTGTCGCGGAACTACCCACTTTGTAGTGATATTCTATCGGTTGCCAGGACAAGTGTGAGGGCCCCTGCAGTTGTCTTAGCTATTTGGGATTGAAATAGACACGGTGGCGGGTTGCTGTCGCCTCCCAGAGGATAAAGTGCGTAAGCTGTTGGGTTTAATTCACGATTGTTTGGGTAAGCGCAGGGTTCGGCTTAAGCAGGTACAGTCTTTGCTGGGTTCCTTCAACTTTGCGTGCTGGATTATCCCCGTGGGTAGGGTTTTCTGTCGCAAACTCGAACGGGCCACGATGGGGACGGTCCGGCAGCATCACATTGTGTACCTTTCCCATGAGATCAGGGATGATTTGCGGATTTGGGTTTCTTTCCTGGTGTCCTTCAACAGGGAGGTTTTGTGGCCTCCCCCTTGTTGTTCCAACAGTTGGCTCCAGTTGTTCACTGATGCCTCGGGCAGTCAGGGCTTTGGGGCTTGGCCGTCCTCTTGGGTGGCACCAAGAGGACGGCCACCCAAGAGGACGGCCAAGCTGCTGCTTGGCCGTCCTCTTGGGTGGCACCGGGTTTCACCAAGAACCTCCTTTTGCTAGAGTTGTTCCCGATCATAGTTGCCCTGGAGTTGTGGGCCTGCCAGTTCTCGAATCGGGACATTTCGATCTGTTGCGACAACTTGGGAGTGGTGCACGCTATCAATAATCAGCGTTCTTCCTCTCCACAGGCTTTGCGGCTTTTGCGACATCTGGTGCTAGTTTGCTTGTGGCGCAATATTAATTTCAGGGCCCGTCAAGTTCACGGAATCGACAACGGAATTGCGGATGCGTTGTCTCGGTTCCAGGTTGATAAATTCCGGGCGTTGGTTCCGGGAGCGGCGGCTGAGTGTTTACCGTGCCCGCCTTCTGTCTGGCAGATTGTCGAGTTGGGTTAGCAGCTCTGGCCAGGTGTGCATTGGCTCCTTCCACGCTCAGGGCGTATGATGCGGCCTGGCGTGATTGGTGGGCCTTTCAAAGTAGGTACGGTGTGGCAGGTGAGTCCCCGGCTGACGTTTTGATGGCCTTTGTTTGGGAACATTATCAAAGTGGTAGGTCAAAAGCGGCCATGTCTTCTGCCCTTGCGGGAATTTCCTTTCACTCTCGGCTCCACGGGATGACGGACCCCACCGGGTCTTTTGTCCTTTCCAGAGCGCTTAAGGGATGGGCTAGGATGCGACCGGCGCCCGAGGACTCCCGTAGACCCGTGACTTTGCAGCTTCTAATGGAGTTGCTGCGTGTGCTACCTCAAATTGCGACCTCGGAGTTCGAGGTGGCCCTATTTAGTTGTGCTATTGCCCTAGCTTTCTTTGGGGCTTTCCGAGTGAGCGAGTTAGTGGCATGCAGTAAGTCCTCTCGTGAGTCCGGTATGCTTTACGGGAATGTGCGCTTGCAGGATGGCCTGTTGCTCTGTAGGATTGTGCGGTCCAAGACAGATCAAACAGGTCAGGGTCGCTGGGTGCCCTTGGAGGCCTGGGAGGATGCGAGTGTTTTCTAGAGATGAGCGGGTTCGGTTCCTCTGAATCCGAACCCGCCCGAACTTCAGCTTTTTTTCCACGGGTCCGAGCAGGCTTGGATCCTCCCGCCTTGCTCGGTTAACCCAAGCGCGCCCGAACGTCATCATCCCGCTGTCGGATTCTCACGAGACTCGGATTCTATATAAGGAGCCGCGCGTCGCCGCCATTTTCACACGTGCATTGAGATTGATAGGGAGAGGACGTGGCTGGCGTCCTCTCCGTTTAGATTAGATTAGAGAGTCAGAGACACTTGAGTTTATTTACTAATTTGGGGAACATTAGGAGGAGTACTCAGTACAGTGCAGCAGAGTTTTGCTGATAGTGTGACCACCAGTTTAATTTTAATCCGTTCTCTGCCTGAAAAAAAATGATACACAGTCACATACCACATCTGTGTTCAGCCTCAGTGTGCTGCATGATAATATGATAATGATATATCATCTATGTATGTATGTATATCTGACTGTGCTGAGTGCTCACTGCCAGTGCTCACACAGCTTAATTGTGGGGGAGACTGGGGAGCAGTTATAGCAGGAGTACAGTGCACACTTTTGCTGCCAGTGTGACCACTGACCACCAGTATATTGTCTGCCTGACAGTGTCCAGCAGGTCCGTCATTCATTATATTATATAAATATTTACCTGCAGTAGTGTTATATTTTTTTTGTTCATCTCTATCATCTTTATCATCTCTATATTAGCAGACACAGTACGGTAGTCCACGGCTGTAGCTACCTCTGTGTCGGCAGTCGCTCGTCCATAATTGTATACCTACCTGTGGTGGTTTTTTGTTTTTTCTATCTTCTTCATACTAGTAGTTTAGGAGTCTGCAGTGCTGACAGTGTCCAGCAGGTCCGTCATTATATAATATATACCTGTCCTGCAGTAGTGATATATTTTTTTTATATCATTATCATCCAGTCTATACTAGCAGATGCAGTACGGTAGTCCACGGCTATAGCTACCTCTGTGTCGGCAGTCGCTCGTCCATAATTGTATACCTACCTGTGGTGTTTTTTTTTTTCTATCTTCTTCATACTAGTAGTTTAGGAGTCTGCAGTGCTGACAGTGTCCAGCAGGTCTGTCATTATATAATATATACCTGTCCTGCAGTAGTGATATATATATTTTTTTAATATAATTATCATCCAGTCTATACTAGCAGACGCAGTACGGTAGTCCACGGCTGTAGCTACCTCTGTGTCGGCAGTCGCTCGTCCATAATTGTATACCTACCTGTGGTGGGTTTTTTTTTCTATCTTCTTCATACTAGTAGTTTAGGAGTCTGCAGTGCTGACAGTGTCCAGCAGGTCCGTCATTATATTATATATACCTGTCCTGCAGTAGTGATATATATATATTTTTTATATCATTATCATCCAGTCTATACTAGCAGACGCAGTACGGTAGTCCACGGCTGTAGCTACCTCTGTGTCGGCAGTCGCTCGTCCATAATTGTATACCTACCTGTGGTGTTTTTTTTTTCTATCTTCTTCATACTAGTAGTTTAGGAGTCTGCAGTGCTGACAGTGTCCAGCAGGTCCGTCATTATATAATATATACCTGTCCTGCAGTAGTGATATATATATATTTTTTATATCATTATAATCTCTATACTAGCAGACACAGTACGGTAGTCCACGGCTGTAGCTACCTCTGTGTCGTCAGTGCTCATCCATAATTGTATACCTACCTGTGGTGGTTTTTTTTTCTTCTATCTTCTTCATACTAGTAGTTCAGCAGTCTGCTGACAGCGTCCAGCAGGTCCGTCATTATATATTATATATACCTGCAGTAGTGATATATATATATTTTTTATATCATTATCATCTCTATATTAGCAGACGCAGTACGGTAGTCCACGGCTGTGGCTATCTCTGTGTCGTCAGTGCTCGTCCATAATTGTATACCTATCTGTGGTGGGGTTTTTTTTTCTACCTTCTTCATACTAGTAGTTCAGCAGTCTGCTGACAGCATCCAGCAGGTCCGTCATTATATTATATATACCTGCAGTAGTGATATATATATATTTTTTATATCATTATCATCTCTATACTAGCAGACACAGTACGGTAGTCCACGGCTGTAGCTACCTCTGTGTCATCAGTGCTCGTCCATAATTGTATACCTACCTGTGGTGGGTTTTTTTTTTTTCTATCTTCTTCATACTAGTAGTTCAGCAGTCTGCTGACAGCGTCCAGCAGGTCCGTCATTATATATTATATATACCTGCAGTAGTGATATATATATATATATTTTTATATCATTATCATCTCTATATTAGCAGACGCAGTACGGTAGTCCACGGCTGTGGCTATCTCTGTGTCGTCAGTGCTCGTCCATAATTGTATACCTAACTGTGGTGGTTTTTTTTTTTCTATCTTCTTCATACTAGTAGTTTAGGAGTCTGCTGACAGTGTCCAGCAGGTCCGCCATTATATTATATATACCTGCAGTATTGATATATATATATATTTTTTATATCATTATCATCTCTATACTAGCAGACACAGTACGGTAGTCCACGGCTGTAGCTACCTCTGTGTCGTCATTGCTCGTCCATAATTGTATACCTACCTGTGGTGGGGTTTTTTTTTTCTATCTTCTTCATACTAGTAGTTCAGCAGTCTGCTGACAGCGTCCAGCAGGTCCATCATTATATATTATATATACCTGCAGTAGTGATATATATATATTTTTTATATCATTATCATCTCTATATTAGCAGACGCAGTAAGGTAGTCAATGGCTGTGGCTATCTCTGTGTCGTCAGTGCTCGTCCATAATTGTATACCTACCTGTGGTGGGTTTTTTTTTTCTATCTTCTTCATACTAGTAGTTCAGCAGTCTGCTGACAGCGTCCAGCAGGTCCGTCATTATATATTATATATACCTGCAGTAGTGATATATATATATTTTTTATATCATTTTCATCTCTATACTAGCAGACACAGTACGGTAGTCCACGGCTGTAGCTACCTCTGTGTCGTCAGTGCTCGTCCATAATTGTATACCTACCTGTGGTGGGGTTTTTTTTTCAATCTTCTTCATACTAGTAGTTCAGCAGTCTGCTGACAGCGTCCAGCAGGTCCGTCATTATATATTATATATACCTGCAATAGTGATATATATATATTTTTTATATCATTATCATCTCTATACTAGCAGACACAGTACGGTAGTCCACGGCTGTAGCTACCTCTGTGTCGTCAGTGCTCGTCCATAATTGTATACCTACCTGTGGTGGTGGTTTTTTTTTAATATCTTCTTCATACTAGTAGTTTAGGAGTCTGCTGACAGCATCCAGCAGGTCCGTCATTATATTATATATACCTGCAGTAGTGATATATATATATTTTTTATATCATTATCATCTCTATACTAGCAGACACAGTACGGTAGTCCACGGCTGTAGCTACCTCTGTGTCGTCAGTCACTCGTCATCCATAAGTATACTAGTATCCATCCATCTCCATTGTTTACCTGAGGTGCCTTTTAATTGTGCCTATTAAAATATGGAGAACAAAAATGTTGAGGTTCCAAAAATAGGGAAAGATCAAGATCCACTTCCACCTCGTGCTGAAGCTGCTGCCACTAGTCATGGCCGAGACGATGAAATTTCATCAACGTCGTCTGCCAAGGCCGATGCCCAATGTCATAGTACAGAGCATGTAAAATCCAAAACACAAAAGATCAGTAAAAAAAGGACTCAAAAATCTAAATTAAAATCGTCGGAGGAGAAGCGTAAACTTGCCAATATGCCATTTACCACACGGAGTGGCAAGGAACGGCTGAGGCCCTGGCCTATGTTCATGGCTAGTGGTTCAGCTTCACATGAGGATGGAAGCACTCAGCCTCTCGCTAGAAAAATGAAAAGACTTAAGCTGGCAAAAGCACAGCAAAGAACTGTGCGTTCTTCGAAATCCCAAATCCACAATTGTGTCGGTTGCGATGCCTGACCTTCGCAACACTGGACGTGAAGAGCATGCGCCTTCCACCATTTGCACGCCCCCTGCAAGTGCTGGAAGGAGCACCCGCAGTCCAGTTCCTGATAGTCAGATTGAAGATGTCAGTGTTGAAGTACACCAGGATGAGGAGGATATGGGTGTTGCTGGCGCTGGGGAGGAAATTGACTAGGAGGATTCTGATGGTGAGGTGGTTTGTTTAAGTCAGGCACCCGGGGAGACACCTGTTGTCCGTGGGAGGAATATGGCCATTGACATGCCTGGTGAAAATACCAAAAAAATCAGCTCTTCGGTGTGGAAGTATTTCAACAGAAATGCGGACAACAGGTGTCAAGCCGTGTGTTGCCTTTGTCAAGCTGTAATAAGTAGGGGTAAGGACGTTAACCACCTCGGAACATCCTCCCTTATACGTCACCTGCAGCGCATTCATCATAAGTCAGTGACAAGTTCAAAAACTTTGGGTGACAGCGGAAGCAGTCCACTGACCAGTAAATCCCTTCCTCTTGTAACCAAGCTCACGCAAACCACCCCACCCACTCCCTCAGTGTCAATTTCCTCCTTCCCCAGGAATGCCAATAGTCCTGCAGGCCATGTCACTGGCAATTCTGACGAGTCCTCTCCTGCCTGGGATTCCTCCGATGCATCCTTGAGTGTAACGCCTACTGCTGCTGGCGCTGCTGTTGTTGCTGCTGGGAGTCGATGGTCATCCCAGAGGGGAAGTCGTAAGACCACTTTTACTACTTCCACCAAGCAATTGACTGTCCAACAGACCTTTGCAAGGAAGATGAAATATCACAGCAGTCATCCTGCTGCAAAGCGGATAACTCAGGCCTTGGCATCCTGGGCGGTGAGAAACGTGGTTCCGGTATCCATCATTATTGCAGAGCCAACTATAGACTTGTTTGAGGTACTGTGTCCCTGGTACCAAATACCATCTAGGTTCCATTTCTCTAGGTAGGCGATACCGAAAATGTACACAGACCTCAGAAAAAGACTCACCAGTGTCCTAAAAAATGCAGTTGTACCCAATGTCCACTTAACCACGGACATGTGGACAAGTGGAGCAGGGCAGACTCAGGACTATATGACTGTGACAGCCCACTGGGTAGATGTATTGACTCCCGCCGCAAGAACAGCAGCGGCGGCACCAGTAGCAGCATCTCACAAACGCCAACTCTTTCCTAGGCAGGCTACGCTTTGTATCACCGCTTTCCAGAATACACACACAGCTGAAAACCTCTTACGGCAACTGAGGAAGATCATTGCAGAATGGCTTAGCCCAATTGGACTCTCCTGTGGATTAGTGGCATCGGACAATGCCAGCAATATTGTGCGTGCATTATATCTGGGCAAATTCCAGCACGTCCCATGTTTTGCACATACCTTGAATTTGATGGTGCAGAATTATTTAAAAAACGACAGGGGCGTGCAGGAGATGCTGTCGGTGGCCAGAAGAATTGCGGGACACTTTCGGCGTACAGGCACCACGTACAGAAGACTGGAGCAACACCAAAAACGCAGTGCCACTCCTAGATGGGCCAGGTGTTTGTGTCGGCCACTAGGGTCGCTTAGCTTACTCACACAGCTACCTCATTGCGCCTCTTTTTTTCTTTGCGTCATGTGCTGTTTGGGGAGTAGTTTTTTGAAGGACCATCCTACGTGACACTGCAGTGCCACTCCTAGATGTGCCAGGTGTTTGTGTCGGCCACTTGGGTCGCTGAGCTTAGTCACACAGCTACCTCATTGCGCCTCTTTTTTTCTTTGCGTCAAGTGCTGTTTGGGGAGTAGTTTTTTGAAGGACCATCCTGCGTGACACTGCAGTGCCACTCCTAGATGGGCCAGGTGTTTGTGTCGGCCACTAGGGTCGCTTAGCTTACTCACACAGCTACCTCATTGCACCTCTTTTTTTCTTTGCGTCATGTGCTGTTTGGGGAGTAGTTTTTTGAAGGACCATCCTGCGTGACACTGCAGTGCCACTCCTAGATGGGCCAGGTGTTTGTGTCGGCCACTAGGGTCGCTTAGCTTACTCACACAGCTACCTCATTGCGCCTCTTTTTTTCTTTGCGTCATGTGCTGTTTGGGGAGTAGTTTTTTGTAGGGCCAGCCTGCGTGACACTGCAGTGCCACTCCTAGATGGGCCAGGTGTTTGTGTCGGCCACTTGGGTCGCTGAGCTTAGTCACACAGCTACCTCATTGCGCCTCTTTTTTTCTTTGCGTCATGTGCTGTTTGGGGAGTGTTTTTTGGAAGGGCCATCCTGCGTAACACTGCAGTGCCACTCCTAGATGGGCCAGGTGTTTGTGTCGGCCACTTGGGTCGCTGAGCTTAGTCATCCAGCGACCTCGGTGCAAATTTTAGGACTAAAAATAATATTGTGAGGTGTGAGGTATTCAGAATAGACTGTAAATAAGTGTAAATTATGGTTATTGAGGTTGATAATACTATGGGATCAAAATCACCCCCAAATTCAATGATTTAAGCTGTTTTTTAGGGTTTTTTGAAAAAAACACCCGAATCCAAAACACACCCGAATCCGACAAACAAAATTTGGTGAGGTTTTGCAAAAACGCGTTCGAACCCAAAACACGGCCGCGGAACCGAACCCATAACCAAAACACAAAACCCGAAAAATTTCCGGTGCACATCTCTAGTGTTTTCCCGCTGCAGCTGGCGCAGGAGTACCTCTGGTTGAGGCCTTCGGGTGGCGAACAGTTGCTAGTGCATGCGCATGCTGGCCCGCTGACTAAGTTCCAATTTGCTGCAGTGTTTAAGAAATGTTTGGAGGCGCTAGGCTTGCGCCGACGGACTTCGGTACCCATTCCTTTTGGAATGGGGCAGCTACTCATGCCGCGGCTACGGGCTCATACCCGTCGGCTATTCGGGAGCTGGGCCGTTGGAAGTCTGCCTCCTATAAGTCTTATGTTCATTTTGATAAGATCTAGGTGCGCCTGTTGCGCGAACCCAAAAACTTGTTTACTCGTCGGTTTTTGAACGCTTACCATTCAGGAATCGAGGGTGTGAAGTGAATTTTTACATTTTCATCCAAGGGTGCCTAATTTCAATTGGCTGTTCTCTTAAGGTCCACGGGAGGTTTTTTGAGTTTTCTCCTTCACTTGGGTTAATTGTTTATTGCATTTATATAAGTTTTGTGTTCAAATTTCTGATGTTAGGGTGTTTTTCTTTTTCAGCTGTCGTTGATTTTGGGGAGCATGTGTGGCTGGTTGGCCATTCTTATATTTTTTAGAGCGGCAAGGCATCCTATGGCACTTAGGGCGGCTGATGTTTTTGGGTCTAGAGAGTTGCGTTGGTTAGGTGTCAGGGGCATGCTTTGGGGTGATTTGTTGGGTCTCCTTTTTCACCGTGAGCGCTGCTGGGGTCGCCCCAGTTGTATTTTCCTGCATTTAGGAGGCAATGATTTGGGCCGAGTTAAAGGCATTGATTTAATTTTTTCAATTAAGGCGGATTTGGTGGCGATTCGTTTGCAATGACCAGGAGTCCGTATTGTGTGGTCTGAGATAGGTAGCTGTCAGGCATCCTTTACTTGTGCTGCGTAATAGGCAGTTCTCAAGGTGGAAAGCTGCTCAATCAGATTGTAATGTCACTCAGGTGGTAAAAGGGGAGGGGTAATTCTGTGTAGGAAAAAAACTGTGTTCCCTAATGCACATCGAGTGAATAATATTACTATATAATAATAGTCAGATAATACGGAGATCTTAGTTGCGTATATCTGCAGATATAGGGTTAAGCCCCCAGGCCGATCGACAAGGCTTCTCCGTCACTGGGGGTCCCTAATACTAGGTATGGGCCTGGGGTGCAGGACCCCACAATGTCGGCACAGGTCGGCCACCCCAGGTCAGCACACAGGTGAAAATTAATAGGGGTTAATAAGAAGCACAGAAGTGCTATGTAAGTGATGTGATTAAAAATAAGAATTTACTTACCGATAATTCTATTTCTCGGAGTCCGTAGTGGATGCTGGGGTTCCTGAAAGGACCATGGGGAATAGCGGCTCCGCAGGAGACAGGGCACAAAAGTAAAGCTTTCCGATCAGGTGGTGTGCACTGGCTCCTCCCCCTATGACCCTCCTCCAAGCCAGTTAGGTACTGTGCCCGGACGAGCGTACACAATAAGGGAGGAATTTTGAATCCCGGGTAAGACTCATACCAGCCACACCAATCACACCGTACAACTTGTGATCTAAACCCAGTTAACAGTATGATAACAGCGGAGCCTCTGAAAAGATGGCTCACAACAATAATAACCCGATTTTTGTAACTATGTACAAGTATTGCAGATAATCCGCACTTGGGATGGGCGCCCAGCATCCACTACGGACTCCGAGAAATAGAATTATCGGTAAGTAAATTCTTATTTTCTCTATCGTCCTAGTGGATGCTGGGGTTCCTGAAAGGACCATGGGGATTATACCAAAGCTCCCAAACGGGCGGGAGAGTGCGGATGACTCTGCAGCACCGAATGAGAGAACTCCAGGTCCTCCTTAGCCAGGGTATCAAATTTGTAGAATTTAGCAAACGTGTTTGCCCCTGACCAAGTAGCTGCTCGGCAAAGTTGTAAAGCCGAGACCCCTCGGGCAGCCGCCCAAGATGAGCCCACCTTCCTTGTGGAATGGGCATTTACATATTTTGGCTGTGGCAGGCCTGCCACAGAATGTGCAAGCTGAATTGTATTACACATCCAACTAGCAATAGTCTGCTTAGAAGCAAGAGCACCCAGTTTGTTGGGTGCATACAGGATAACAGCAAGTCAGTTTTCCTGACTCCAGCCGTCCTGGAACATATTTTCAGGGCCCTGACAACATCTAGCAACTTGGAGTCCTCCAAGTCCCTAGTAGGTGCAAGGCACCACAATAAGCTGGTTCAGGTGAAACACTGACACCACCTTAGGGAGAGAACTGGGGACGCGTCCGCAGCTCTGCCCTGTCCGAATGGACAACAGATATGGGCTTTTTTGAGAAAAAGCCACCAATTTGACACTCGCCTGGTCCAGGCCAGGGCCAAGAGCATGGTCACTTTTCATGTGAGATGCTTAAAATCCACAGATTTGACTGGTTTTAAACCAATGTGATTTGAGGAATCCCAGAACTACGTTGAGATCCCACAGTGCCACTGGAGGCACAAAAGGGGGTTGCAATACTCCCTTGACAACTTCTGGACTTCAGGAACTGAAGCCAATTCTTTCTGGAAGAAAATCGACAGGGCCGAAATTTGAACCTTAATGGACCCCAATTTGAGGCCCATAGACACTTCCTGTTTGCAGGAAATGCAGGAAACGACCGAGTTGAAATTTCTTTGTGGGGCCTTCCTGGCCTCACACCACGCAACATATTTTCGCCACATGTGGTGATAATGTCGTGCGGTCACCTCCTTTCTGGCTTTGACCAGGGTAGGAATGACCTCTTCCGGAATGCCTTTTTCCCTTAGGATCCGGCTTTCCACCGCCATGCCGACAAACGCAGCTGCGGTAAGTCTTGGAACAGACATGGTACTTGCTGAAGCAAGTCCCTTCTTAGCGGCAGAGGCCATAAGACCTCTGTAAGCATCTCTTGAAGTTCCGGGTACCAAGTCCTTCTTGGCCAATCCGGAGCCATGAGTATAGTTTTTACTCCTCTACGTCTTATAATTTTCAGCACCTTAGGTATGAGAAGCAGAGGAGGGAACACATACACCGACTGGTACACCCACGGTGTTACCAGAACGTCCACAGCTATTGCCTGAGGGTCTCTTGACCTGGCGCAATACCTGTCCCGTTTTTTGTTCAGACGGGACGCCATCATGTCCACCTTTGGTATTTCCCAACGGTTTACAATCATGTGGAAAAAACTTCCCGATGAAGTTTCCACTCTCCCGGGTGGAGGTCGTGCCTGCTGAGGAAGTCTGCTTCCCAGTTTCCATTCCCGGGATGAAACACTGCTGACAGTGCTATCACATGATTTTCCGCCCAGCGAAAAGTCCTTGCAGTTTTTGCCATTGCCCTCCTGCTTCTTGTGTCGCCCTGTCTGTTTACGTGGGCGACTGCCGTGATGTTTTTCCCACTAGATCAATACCGGCTGACCTTGAAGCAGAGGTCTTGCTAAGCTTAGAGCATTATAAATTTACCCTTAGCTCCAGTATATTTATGTGGAGAAAAGTCTCCAGACTTGATCACACTCCCTGGAAATTTTTTCCTTGTGTGACTGCTCCCCAGCCTCTCGGGCTGGGCTCCGTGGTCACCAGCATCCAATCCTGAATGCCGAATCTGCGGCCCTCTAGAAGATGAGCACTCTATAACCACCACAGGAGAGACACCCTTGTCCTTGGATATAGGGTTATCCGCTGATGCATCTGAAGATGCGATCCGGACCATTTGTCCAGCAGATTCCACTGAAAAGTTCTTGCGTGAAATCTGCCGAATGGAATTGCTTCGTAGGAAGCCACCATTTTTACCAGGACCCTTGTGCAATGATGCACTGTTTTTAGGAGGTTCCTGACTAGCTCGGATAACTCCCTGGCTTTCTCTTCCGGGAGAAACACCTTTTTCTGGACTGTGTCCAGAATCATCCCTAGGCACAGCAGACGTGTCGTCGGGATCAGCTGCGATTTTGGAATATTTAGAATCCACCCGTGCTGTTGTAGCAGTATCCTAGATAGTGCTACTCCGACCTCCAACTGTTCCCTGGACTATGCCCTTATCAGGAGATCGTCCAAGTAAGGGATAATTAAGACGCCTTTTCTTCGAAGAAGAATCATCATTTCGGCCATTACCTTGGTAAAGACCCGGGGTGCCGTGGACAATCCAAACGGCAGCGTCTGAAACTGATAGTGACAGTTCTGCACCACGAACCTGAGGTACCCTTAGTGAGAAGGCAAATTTGGGACATAGAGGTAAGCATCCCTGATGTCCCGGGACACTATATAGTCCCCTTCTTCCTGGTTCGTTATCACTGCTCTGAGTGACTCCATCTTGATTTGAACCTTTGTAAGTGTTCAAAAATTTTTTTTAGAATAAGTCTCACCTAGCCTTCTGGCTTCAGTACCACAATATAGTGTGGAATAATACCCCTTTTCTTGTAGTAGGAGGGGTAATTTAATTATCACCTGCTGGGAATACAGCTTGTGAATTTTTTCCCATACTGCCTCCGTGTCGGAGGGAGACCTTGGTAAAGCAGACTTTAGGAGCCTGCGAAGGGGAAACGTCTCGACATTCCAATCTGTACCCCTGGGATACTACTTGTAGGATCCAGGGGTCCTGTACGGTCTCAGCGCCATGCTGAGAACTTGTCAGAAGCGGTGGAACGCTTCTGTTCCTGGGAATGGGCTGCCTGCTGCAGTCTTCTTCCCTTTCCTCTATCCCTGGGCAGATATGATCTTATAGGGACGAAAGGACTGAGGCTGAAAAGACGGTGTCTTTTTCTGCAGAGATGTGACCTAGGGTAAAAACGGTGGATTTTCCAGCAGTTGCCGTGGCCACCAGGTCCGATGGACCGACCCCAAATAACTCCTCTTCCTTTATACGGCAATACACCTTTGTGCCGTTTGGAATCTGCATCACCTGACCACTGTCGTGTCCATAACATCTTCTGGCAGTTATGGACATCGCATTTACTCTTGATGCCAGAGTGCAAATATCCCTCTGTGCATCTCGCATATATAGAAATGCATCCTTTAAATGCTCTATAGTCAATAAAATACTGTCCCTGTCAAGGGTATCAATATTTTTAGTCAGGGAATCCGACCAAGCCACCCCAGCTCTGCACATCCAGGCTGAAGCGATCGCTGGTCGCAGTATAACACCAGTATGTGTGTATATACTTTTTATGATATTTTCCAGCCTCCTGTCAGCTGGTCCTTGAGGACGGCCCTATCTATAGACGGTACCGCCACTTGTTTTGATAAGCGTGTGAGCGCCTTATCCACCCTAAGGGGTGTTTCCCAACGCGCCCTAACTTCTGGCGGGAAAGGGTATACCGCCCATAATTTTCTATCGGGGGGAACCCACGCATCATCACACACTTTATTTAATTTATCTGATTCAGGAAAAACTATGGTAGTTTTTTCACATCCCACATAATACCCTCTTTTGTGGTACTTGTAGTATCAGAAATATGTAACACCTCCTTCATTGCCTTTAACGTGTGGCCCTAATAAGGAATACGTTTGTTTATTCACCGTCGACACTGGATTCAGTGTCCCTGTCTGTGTCTGTGTCGACCGACTAAAGTAAACGGGCGTTTTAAAAACCCCTGACGGTGTTTTTGAGACGTCTGGACCGGTACTATTGTTTGTCGGCCGTCTCATGTCGTCAACCGACCTTGCAGCGTGTTGACATTATCACGTAATTCCCTAAATAAGCCATCCATTCCGGTGTCGACTCCCTAGAGAGTGACATCACCATTACAGGCAATTGCTCCGCCTCCTCAACAACATCGTCCTCCTACATGTCGACACACACGTACCGACACACAGCACACACACAGGGAATGCTCTGATAGAGGACAGGACCCACTAGCCCTTTGGAGAGACAGAGGGAGAGTTTGCCAGCACACACCAAAAACGCTATAATTATATAGGGACAACCTTATATAAGTGTTTTCCCTTATAGCATCTTTTTTATATATTTCTAACGCCAAATTAGTGCCCCCCCCTCTCTGTTTTAACCCTGTTTCTGTAGTGCAGTGCAGGGGAGAGTCTGGGAGCCTTCCCTCCAGCCTTTCTGTGAGGGAAAATGGCGCTGTGTGCTGAGGAGATAGGCCCCGCCCCTTTTTCGGCGGCCTCGTCTCCCGCTCTTAACGGATTCTGGCAGGGGTTAAATATCTCCATATAGCCTCCGGAGGCTATATGTGAGGTATTTTTAGCCAAAATAGGTATTCATTTGCCTCCCAGGGCGCCCCCCTCCCAGCGCCCTGCACCCTCAGTGACTGCCGTGTGAAGTGTGCTGAGAGGAAAATGGCGCACAGCTGCAGTGCTGTGCGCTACCTTTAGAAGACTGAGGAGTCTTCTGCCGCCGATTCTGGACCTCTTCTTACTTCAGCATCTGCAAGGGGGCCGGCGGCAAGGCTCCGGTGACCATCCAGGCTGTACCTGTGATCGTCCCTCTGGAGCTGATGTCCAGTAGCCAAGAAGCCAATCCATCCTGCACGCAGGTGAGTTCACTTCTTCTCCCCTAAGTCCCTCGTTGCAGTGATCCTGTTGCCAGCAGGACTCACTGTAAAATAAAAAACCTAAGCTAAACTTTTCTAAGCAGCTCTTTAGGAGAGCCACCTAGATTGCACCCTTCTCGGCCGGGCACAAAAATCTAACTGGCTTGGAGGAGGGTCATAGGGGGAGGAGCCAGTGCACACCACCTGATCGGAAAGCTTTACTTTTGTGCCCTGTCTCCTGCGGAGCCGCTATTCCCCATGGTCCTTTCAGGAATCCCAGCATCCACTAGGACGATAGAGAAATAATATATACAAAGTGATAGGAAAAATAATAAGTGTTAATAAAGTGTTAGGGTGTGCCGACCTGCAGCAGCCCACCCATACCGACACAGGGGCCACTGCACCCCACACCCACCCCATAAATAATTACATATATATATCTGGGTTAAATTCCCAGTGTAAGGCCACATGGTAATGGCACCTACAGCATCTGAGAGCCAGCTTACCTGGGGATACCCCTGGCTTCCCCTATGGCACTACTAGAGTCAGCAATCCCTCCTAATGCTGACCCATTTGTGCCTCTCTATATACAATACACAAGGTGGAAAGCTGCTCAATCAGATTGTAATGTCACTCAGGTGCTAAAAGGGGAGGGGTAATTCTGTGTAGGAAAAAAACTGTGTTCCCTAATGCACACCAAGTGAATAATATTACTATATAATAATAGTCAGATAATACGGAGATCTTAGTTGCGTATATCTGCAGATATAGGGTTAAGCCCCCAGGCCGATCGACAAGGCTTCTCCGTCACTGGGGGTCCCTAATACTAGGTATGGGCCTGGGGTGCAGGACCCCACAATGTCGGCACAGGTCGGCCACCCCAGGTCAGCACACAGGTGAAAATTAATAGGGGTTAATAAGAAGCACAGAAGTGCTATGTAAGTGATGTGATTAAAATAATATATACAAAGTGATAGGAAAAATAATAAGTGTTAATAAAGTGTTAGGGTGTGCCGACCTGCAGCAGCCCACCCATACCGACACAGGGGCCACTGCACCCCACACCCACCCCATAAATAATTACATATATATATCTGGGTTAAATTCCCAGTGTAAGGCCACATGGTAATGGCACCTACAGCATCTGAGAGCCAGCTTACCTGGGGATACCCCTGGCTTCCCCTATGGCACTACTAGAGTCAGCAATCCCTCCTAATGCTGACCCATTTGTGCCTCTCTATATACAATACACAAGGTGGAAAGCTGCTCAATCAGATTGTAATGTCACTCAGGTGCTAAAAGGGGAGGGGTAATTCTGTGTAGGAAAAAAACTGTGTTCCCTAATGCACACCGAGTGAATAATATTACTATATAATAATAGTCAGATAATACGGAGATCTTAGTTGCGTATATCTGCAGATATAGGGTTAAGCCCCCAGGCCGATCGACAAGGCTTCTCCGTCACTGGGGGTCCCTAATACTAGGTATGGGCCTGGGGTGCAGGACCCCACAATGTCGGCACAGGTCGGCCACCCCAGGTCAGCACACAGGTGAAAATTAATAGGGGTTAATAAAGTTATTAACCCCTATTAATTTTCACCTGTGTGCTGACCTGGGGTTGCCGACCTGTGCCGACATTGTGGGGTCCTGCACGCCAGGCCCATACCTAGTATTAGGGACCCCCAGTGACGGAGAAGCCTTGTCGATCGGCCTGGGGGCTTAACCCTATATCTGCAGATATACGCAACTAAGATCTCCGTATTATCTGACTAATATTATATAGTAATATTATTCACTCTGTGTGCATTAGGGAACACAGTTTTTTTCCTACACAGAATTACCCCTCCCCTTTTAGCACCTGAGTGACATTACAATCTGATTGAGCAGCTTTCCACCTTGTGTATTGTATATAGAGAGGCACAAATGGGTCAGCATTAGGAGGGATTGCTGACTCTAGTAGTGCCATAGGGGAAGCCAGGGGTATCCCCAGGTAAGCTGGCTCTCAGATGCTGTAGGTGCCATTACCATGTGGCCTTACACTGGGAATTTAACCCAGATATATATATGTAATTATTTATGGGGTGGGTGTGGGGTGCAGTGGCCCCTGTGTCGGTATGGGTGGGCTGCTGCAGGTCGGCACACCCTAACACTTTATTAACACTTATTATTTTTCCTATCACTTTGTATATATTATTTTAATCACATCACTTACATAGCACTTCTGTGCTTCTTATTAACCCCTATTAATTTTCACCTGTGTGCTGACCTGGGGTGGCCGACCTGTGCCGACATTGTGGGGTCCTGCACCCCAGGCCCATACCTAGTATTAGGGACCCCCAGTGACGGAGAAGCCTTGTCGATCGGCCTGGGGGCTTAACCCTATATCTGCAGATATACGCAACTAAGATCTCCGTATTATCTGACTATTATTATATAGTAATATTATTCACTCGGTGTGCATTAGGGAACACAGTTTTTTTTCCTACACAGAATTACCCCTCCCCTTTTAGCACCTGAGTGACATTACAATCTGATTGAGCAGCTTTCCACCTTGTGTATTGTATATAGAGAGGCACAAATGGGTCAGCATTAGGAGGGATTGCTGACTCTAGTAGTGCCATAGGGGAAGCCAGGGGTATCCCCAGGTAAGCTGGCTCTCAGATGCTGTAGGTGCCATTACCATGTGGCCTTACACTGGGAATTTAACCCAGATATATATATGTAATTATTTATGGGGTGGGTGTGGGGTGCAGTGGCCCCTGTGTCGGTATGGGTGGGCTGCTGCAGGTCGGCACACCCTAACACTTTATTAACACTTATTATTTTTCCTATCACTTTGTATATATTATTTTAATCACATCACTTACATAGCACTTCTGTGCTTCTTATTAACCCCTATTAATTTTCACCTGTGTGCTGACCTGGGGTGGCCGACCTGTGCCGACATTGTGGGGTCCTGCACCCCAGGCCCATACCTAGTATTAGGGACCCCCAGTGACGGAGAAGCCTTGTCGATCGGCCTGGGGGCTTAACCCTATATCTGCAGATATACGCAACTAAGATCTCCGTATTATCTGACTATTATTATATAGTAATATTATTCACTCGGTGTGCATTAGGGAACACAGTTTTTTTCCTACACAGAATTACCCCTCCCCTTTTAGCACCTGAGTGACATTACAATCTGATTGAGCAGCTTTCCACCTTGTGTATTGTATATAGAGAGGCAGAAATGGGTCAGCATTAGGAGGGATTGCTGACTCTAGTAGTGCCATAGGGGAAGCCAGGGGTATCCCCAGGTAAGCTGGCTCTCAGATGCTGTAGGTGCCATTACCATGTGGCCTTACACTGGGAATTTAACCCAGATATATATATGTAATTATTTATGGGGTGGGTGTGGGGTGCAGTGGCCCCTGTGTTGGTATGGGTGGGCTGCTGCAGGTCGGCACACCCTAACACTTTATTAACACTTATTATTTTTCCTATCACTTTGTATATATTATTTTAATCACATCACTTACATAGCACTTCTGTGCTTCTTATTAACCCCTATTAATTTTCACCTGTGTGCTGACCTGGGGTGGCCGACCTGTGCCGACATTGTGGGGTCCTGCACCCCAGGCCCATACCTAGTATTAGGGACCCCCAGTGACGGAGAAGCCTTGTCGATCGGCCTGGGGGCTTAACCCTATATCTGCAGATATACGCAACTAAGATCTCCGTATTATCTGACTATTTTTATATAGTAATATTATTCACTCGGTGTGCATTAGGGAACACAGTTTTTTTCCTACACAGAATTACCCCTCCCCTTTTAGCACCTGAGTGACATTACAATCTGATTGAGCAGCTTTCCACCTTGTGTATTGTATATAGAGAGGCAGAAATGGGTCAGCATTAGGAGGGATTGCTGACTCTAGTAGTGCCATAGGGGAAGCCAGGGGTATCCCCAGGTAAGCTGGCTCTCAGATGCTGTAGGTGCCATTACCATGTGGCCTTACACTGGGAATTTAACCCAGATATATATATGTAATTATTTATGGGGTGGGTGTGGGGTGCAGTGGCCCCTGTGTCGGTATGGGTGGGCTGCTGCAGGTCGGCACACCCTAACACTTTATTTACACTTATTATTTTTCCTATCACTTTGTATATATTATTTTAATCACATCACTTACATAGCACTTCTGTGCTTCTTATTAACCCCTATTAATTTTCACCTGTGTGCTGACCTGGGGTGGCCGACCTGTGCCGACATTGTGGGGTCCTGCACCCCAGGCCCATACCTAGTATTAGGGACCCCCAGTGACGGAGAAGCCTTGTCGATCGGCCTGGGGGCTTAACCCTATATCTGCAGATATACGCAACTAAGATCTCCGTATTATCTGACTATTATTATATAGTAATATTATTCACTCGGTGTGCATTAGGGAACACAGTTTTTTTCCTAATAGGCAGTTCTACAAGGAGGATGGGGTTCATCTTTTTCCGGACAGAGTTCAGGTTTTCCTGGAGGATGTTTTTGGTCCTTTCCGTTAGGGCTCGTTAGTTTGTTCTTGTTTGCTTGTTTGGATGGTGGTGGCGGTTTTGTTAAACCTTTGTGGCGGGAAGTCGCTACCAACCAGCGGTCAAACAGGCATAAGTGGTCATTGTGGGGCACCCTCTTTAGAAGGACGGCAGGTGTGTCCTTCTCTTGCGGTTGGACATTTAGACGTTCCCCTGCGGGAACCGAACGTTTGCCAGAGAAAAGAGTGGTGAGGCCAGCACAATGCGGGTTATGCAGGAAGGAAGCAGGGTTTTGGTAGTCCCCTCCTTGGTTTTCCTTTGCCATCCTCCAATCTAAATTTAACTTTACAATCTAAATTAATTCCAATTTCAATTACAATTATAGTTCAAAGAGTTGGTCAGCGATCAATAAATATCGTCTGACCTTTAACTCCAGCTACCGTGTCGGTGTCTTTATTTCAGTGTGTGTGTTGTTTTATTTTATTGATAAGCTAGCTTAAGAAAGGTGTATGTTAATCACAATAAAGTTATGGGCGCCTTAGATTAGCTGAAGGCTGCATAAGCCTGAGGCCATATAAGAGCCCAATTTTTTGTGATTGGTTGTTTTATGACTAAGCAGTTGCTAGGTAGATCATGGTTTCCGGTTGTTTTTTCCTATAGGATCATAGGGTTGTCTGTCAAGCTTTAAGGGGTTGGTCTCAGGATAGTATATGGTGCATGGTCATGTGCCTCAGACTTCCTCTTGCCATTTATTGTATGCCCTCCCGCCCTCCCTGATTATTTTTTATTTGTTCTTCTCCTCTACAGTTGGCTATTGACAGCCAGATTGGCGGGAAGTCGCTACCAACCAGCGGTCAAACAGGCATAAGTGGTCATTGTGGGGCACCCTCTTTAGAAGGACGGCAGGTGTGTCTTTCTCTTGCGGTTGGACATTTAGACGTTCCCCTGCGGGAACCGAACGTTTGCCAGAGAAAAGAGTGGTGAGGCCAGCACAATGCGGGTTATGCAGGAAGGAGGCGGGGTTTTGGTAGTCCCCTCCTTGGTTTGTTGGATTTTATCTAAGTGACTGGAGCTGGTGTCTGGTAACGACTTTTCCTTTGCCATCCTCCAATCTAAATTTAACTTTACAATCTAAATTAATTCCAATTTCAATTACAATTATAGTTTAAAGAGTTGGTCAGCGATCAATAAATATCGTCTGACCTTTAACTCCAGCTACCGTGTCCGTGTCTTTATTTCAGTGTGTGTGTCGTTTTATTTTAGTGATAAGCTAGCTTAAGAAAGGTTTATGTTAATCACAATAAAGTTATGGGCGCCATATATACTTTGATTACAATGGGCAGCGCTGCAGCTGTCACTCTTCTGTATTATAAGTGCGTCTTCCCTTACTCCTTTATCTGTGCCTCTTCCACCTCCACCCCTCCATTATCTATACTTGTACCCCCCTCCATTTATATGTGCATCTGCCACCCCTCCATTATATGTGACCCTGTTCCTTCTACATTTATCTGTGCCTCTGCCTCCTCAGTTATCTGTGCCTCTGCCCCCTCATCTTCTGTCCCCCCTCTCCATCTGTGCCTCTACACCTCACCATATCTGTGTCTCTACCCCTCATCTTACCAGTGCCTCAAACCTTCCCCCCTCCCCTCCTCTCCCCCAATTGGGAATAGGCTACTGCTGATCGGGAACAGGCTGCTGCAGCTGATCATGAACGTGGTGGCCTGGAGACAGTGGTGGATCTAGACTTAACTTTTAGGGGGGGCGGTTTAAGAATTATGACTCCTCCCCCTAATCATAGCCCCTCCCACTTAGTAATGTCCTTCCCGTTCGCTTCTAAAATTTCCTATTGTTGCCATTACTAATAAAATGTTGCCAGTTAGTGGAGAGAACCCTGCGCACTGGTGATACAGACTGCCAAATCGCCATTCCTTCCATCATAGGTGGTAGAGGCTAAGACAGTCGGGCAATTTAAACATGGATGGGATAGACATAAGGATATTCTTACAAAGAAATAAGGATCAGATAAGGTTAAAGAGAAAAATAATGTAAAAAAAAAAGGAAAGAAAAAGGGGGCAGACTAGATGGGCCAAGTGGTTCTTATCTGCCGACAAATTCTGTTTCTACAGCACACAGAATGAGCCGAAATTCACATTGTAGCACACTGAATGAGCCGAAATTCACATTGTAGCACAGTGAATGATCCGAAATTCACATTATAGCACACTGTATGAGCCGAAATTCACATTATAGCACGCAGAATGAGCCGAAATTCACATTATAGCACACAGAATGAGCCAAAATTCACATTATAGCACACTGTATGAGCCAAAATTCATGTTATAGCACACTGAGCCGAATGATGCGAAATTCACATTATAGCACGCAGAATGAGGCAAAATTCACATTATAGCACACTGTATGAGCCAAAATTCACGTTATAGCACGCAGAATGAGGCAAAATTCACATTATAGCACACTGTATGAGCCAAAATTCACATAATAGCACACTGAGCCGAATGATGCGAAATTCACATTATAGCACGCAGAATGAGGCAAAATTCACATTATAGCACACTGTATGAGCCAAAATTCACGTTATAGCACACTGAATGAGGCGAAGTGCACATTATAGCACACTGAATGAGGCAAAATAATGCAGGGACATAATGCAGGGAGAAGAGAGGGAGGGGGGGGGGGAGATATGGGACACACACTGGGACACACACTGGGACACACACACACACCTACTCATAGATGCAGGCCGGGTCCGCGATATTGGGAACGGGTGGAGAGCGGTGCAGCGCGGCGGGGGACGAAGACAGAGAGAGAGCGTCCTGACGCGCGTACAGGGAGGAGGGAGCGTGCTCAAAACAGAGGCCGCTGTACGCGCGTCAGGACGCTCCTCTCTCTCCTCGTCCCCCGCCGCGCTGCACCGCTCTCCAACCCGTTCCCAATACCGCGGCGGGACCCGGCCTCCATCCCGCTGCCGGTATATGTAGGGGGGGTGTTCGCCCTAATTGCCCCCCGCTAAATCCGCCACTGCCTGGAGATTGATTCGATCTTATTGCAATGCCGCTGAAAAGGTTTGGTCCCTCTGAGTGCAATGCCACTATATATAATATACACACTAGTATAATGCCTTGACCTATTCATGCCTCTGCCTCCTTCATCACAAATCTCCAATACTTTCCTCATTCCCGGCATTCCAGATGTGATTAAGGGGACTACTGTGACGTGTGATGTGAGTAAGGGGCACTTCAATGCTGTGTAACGTGAATAGCAGGGACTACTGTGTGGAATAACGCAGAATAGCGGACACTACTTTGTGGTGTGATATGAATAAGGTTGCACTACTGCGTTGCATAATTTGAATTGGTACTAATGTGTGGACACGCCATATCCCCATGAGGCCACACTACTTTATGTTTGGCAGCGCACCATGCTTATTTAGAATACAGGAGGGGCGGTGGGGGGTGCCAGTCCCTTACTTTGCCAGGGGCGCTTAGACCCCTAGATACAACCCTGATGGCAACCACTGTTAATTAATGTACATCATGCTGCATTTAATTTTGCCAAGACAGCTCTTCGATATCCAGCTTTTCCAGTGATTCAGTAACGTCTGTGTTTCTGACCCTTTTGATGAAATGGAATTGCACGACCATTAGGCTGCACACATGCTAGTGGCTAGGGACCAATTTGCAATATTGTAGCCATTAGGCTGCTCAGTGGTAGCAGCCGCCCTGCATGAACTGCGGACCTTGTGGCTAATTCAGACCTTATCACTGCTGTGCGTTTTCGGCTTTTCGCACAGCGGGCGATCAGGTCCAAACTGCACATGCTTATGCACCGCAAAGCGCAAGCGCGTCACATGGGTACAAAGTGGATCGCCGCTCAGCGATGGGTTTGTGCAACGGATCCGATCGCAAGGAGATTGACAGGAAGAAGGCATTTGTGGGTGGCAACTGACTGTTTTCAGGGAGTATTTTGAAAAACGCAGGCGTGTCCATGCATTAGCAGGGCGGGTGTCTGACGTCAATTCCGGTCCCGGACAGGCTGATGTGATCACAGCGCCTGAGTAAGTCCTGAGCTGCGTAAAGACTGCACAAAATCCGTTTATACAGCTCTGCTACACATGCGTTCGCATACTTGCACACCTAAAATACACTGCCCATGTAGGCGGCAACTATCTGATCGCAGCAGTGCAAAAATTGCTTGCTAGCGGTCAAATCTGAATTAGGCCCCTTGCCCCCTCCAGTGGCGGATCTAGACTTAACTTTTAGGGGGGGGCGGTTTAAGAATTATGACTCCTCCCCCTAATCATAGCCCCTCCCACTTAGTAATGCCCTTCCCGTTCGCTTCTAAAATTTCCTATTGTTGCCATTACTAATAAAATGTTGCCAGTTAGTGGAGAGAACCCTGCGCACTGGTGATACAGACTGGCGAATCACCATTCCTTCCATCAGGGGTGGTAGAGGATAAGACAGTAGGGCATTTTAAACATGCATGGGATAGACATAAGGATATTCTTACAAAGAAATAAGGATCAGATAAGGTTAGAGATAAAAAATAATGTAAAAAAAAAGAAAGAAAAAAAAGGGGCAGACTAGCTGGGCCAAGTGGTTCTTATCTGCCGACAAATTCTGTTTCTACAGCACACAGAATGAGCCGAAATTCCCATTATAGCACGCTGTATGAGCCGAAATTCCCATTATAGCACACTGAATGAGGCGAAATTCACATTGTAGCACGCTGAATGAGCTGAAATTCACATTGTAGCACACTGAATGATCCAAAATTCACATTGTAGCACACTGAATGATCCGAAATTAACATGATAGCACACTGAATGAGCCGAAATTCACATTGTAGCACGCTGAATGAGCTGAAATTCACATTGTAGCACACGGAATGATCCGAAATTAACATGATAGCACACTGAATGAGCCGACATTCACATCATAGCACACTGAATGAGCCGAAATTAACATGATAGCACACTGAATGAGCCGAAATTCACATTGTAGCACGCTGAATGAGCTGAAATTCACATTGTAGCACACGGAATGATCCGAAATTAACATGATAGCACACGGAATGATCCAAAACTCACATTGTAGCACACACTGAATAAGGCCAAAATAAAATTGTAGCACACTAAATGATCCGAAATTCACCTTTTAGCACAGTGAATGCTGCAAAATGCACATTATAGCACGCTGTATGAGACAAAATAATGCAGACCGAATGAGCTGAAAATCACATTATAGCACACTGAATGAGCTGAAAATCACATTATAGCACACTGAATGAGCTGAAAATCACATTATAGCACACTGAATGAGCTGAAAATCACATTATAGCACACTGAATGAGCTGAAAATCACATTATAGCACACCGAATGAGCCGACATTCCCATTATAGCACGCTGTATGAGCCGAAATTCCCATTATAGCACACAGAATGAGGCGAAATTCACATTGTAGCACACCGAATGAGCCGAAATTAACATGATAGCACACAGAATGATCCTAAATTAACATGATAGCACACAGAATGATCCTAAATTAACATGATAGCACACGGAATGATCCAAAACTCAGATTGTAGCACACACTGAATATAAGGCAAAAAAAAAAAAACAGTGCAGCACAGTAAATGATCCTAAATCCACCTTTTAGCATAGCACACACCTCCTCCGTACAGACCTGGCCGGGTCCCGCCATGGTATTCGGAACGGTTGGAGAGCTGTGCAGCGCGCCAAGGAACGGAGACAGAGAGAGCGTCCTGACGCGCGTACAGGGAGGAGGGGGCGTGCTCACAACAGAGGCCACTGTACGCGCGTCAGGACGCTCCTCTCTCTCCTCCTCCGCCGCCGCGCTGCACCGCTCTACACCGCTCTACAACCCCTTCCCAATACCGCGGCGGGACCCGGCCTCCATCCCGCTGCCGGTAAATCTAGGGGGGCGTTCGCCCTGATCGCCCCCCGCTAAATCCGCCCCTGGCCCCCTCCGGGCCTGGGAAATTAGTACCCGCACGGCACCCTCCCTCTCCCTCTCGGAGCTACTGCAGTAAGAGTAGTAGATGATTGGGACAGCCTTCCTCCAGATTGTGTTTTGGAAAATAACAGTAAAGTAACTGCAACACATTTGGATGTTAAAGCTGAGTACACACCGGGTATTATATGATCGTTAGAGTGAATGATATATCACTAGCGGGCAGGGCCGGCCCGCCCATTACGCGGGTTACGCGTAAGAGTATGGGCTAAAACACAAGAGACGGATTTTACCGCCCGTGAAAAAGCCGGATGGCTTTTTCCCGTGCCGGCATTGTAATGAACAGTGTGAGGAGTAGTGTCCTTACACACTGCACGGCCCCGGACTGGCTGCCGGGTTGCTGCCGGACCTATCCACTGAAAGGTCTGGCTGCCGTGCCGGCGCCGGGCTGTCTTTGCAGCCAGTGAACCCGGTGTGTAAAGGGGAGAGGGGAGAGCTGGTGCTAAGTATGTGCTGTGGCGAAGGGGGGAGTGAGCGCCGGTGACTGTGTGTGCGCTGTGTGAAGGGAAAGCTGGTGCTAAGTATGTGCTGCGGTGAAGGGGGGAGTGAGCTCCGGTGACTGTGTGTGCGCTGTGCGGGGGGAGAGGGGAGAGCTAGTTGCTTTATATGTGCTGGGTAGGGGGTTTAGAGCGGGCTCCTACATCTGTCACACTGGGCTCAGTGGCCATCGCTGCAGCACCAGAGCAGGAAGAGAATCAGAGCTGCTGCGCTGCATTTCAGTCATCACTCCTCCCCTCGGCACCCCCACTGACACCTGTGATGACTGTGGGCACCCCCTTCCCTCGCTGACACCTGCGATCACCCCCTCCACTGACACATGCGATGACTATGGGCACCCCCTTCCTGCGCAATCACTGTGGACACCACCCTCACCCGCTTACACCCGCAATCACTGTAGACACCCCCTCCACTGACACCCGCAATCACTGTGTCTGGGGATGACAACTGGGGGTCCGAGATGGTGGCTACAATGTGTCTAAATGGTCACCTGGTGCAATGTGTATAACGTGCTCTACCTGGTGCAATGTGTATAACGTGCTCTACCTGGTGCAATGTGTATAACGTGCTCTACCTGGTGCAATGTGTATAACGTGCTCTACCTGGCGCAATGTGTGTAACGTGCTCTACCTGGCGCAATGTGTATAACGTGCTCTACCTGGTGCAATGTGTATAACGTGTTCTACCTGGTGCAATGTGTGTAACGTGCTCTACCTGGTGCAATGTGTATAACGTGCTCTACCTGGTGCAATGTGTATAACGTGTTCTACCTGGTGCAATGTGTGTAACGTGCTCTACCTGGTGCAATGTGTATAACGTGCTCTACCTGGTGCAATGTGTATAACGTGTTCTACCTGGTGCAATGTGTGTAACGTGCTCTACCTGGTGCAATGTGTATAACGTGCTCTACCTGGTGCAATGTGTATAACGTGTTCTACCTGGTGCAATGTGTGTAACGTGCTCTACCTGGTGCAATGTGTGTAACGTGCTCTACCTGGTGCAATGTGTATAACGTGCTCTACCTGGTGCAATGTGTATAACGTGTTCTACCTGGGCAATGTGTATAACGTGCTCTACCTGGCGCAATGTGTATAACGTGCTCTACCTGGTGCAATGTGTATAATGTGCTCTACCTGGTGCAATGTGTATAACGTGCTCTACCTGGTGCAATGTGTGTAACGTGCTCTACTTAGTGCAATGTGTGTAACGTGCTCTACCTGTGTGGTGTAATGTGAATTGGTACTATTATGTGGCCATGCTCGTTCCCTATGAAGCCACGCCCCAAAATTTTTGGTGCTCGCCTTTGGCGCGCACTGTCCTTGTTTCGAATATGGAGGGGGAGCATCAATTTACTTTCTGCCAAAGGGCATCAAAATGTCTAGTTATAGCTCTGGTGCAGTGTCCTGCATGCTACACAGCCCAGCAGCACTGTCACCCCCTCCTCCCCCTTTCAACGCTTTGTAGTGTCCAGATCAAGTCTCTGTTTTTATATTTGAATAATTAATAAGATTAATAAAAACCTTCATTCCAATGGGACCCAGAAACGGACAGGTAGGACCCCAATTTTTAAAAGTTAGATTAATTAGAAAACACTTATTTAACGGTTTTGCCCTTTAAGTTTTAACTTTATGGTAGGCAGTTGATTTCACCCATATTTTGCTTAACGCGCTTTAAGCTTTTGTGTGTATAATATTTTCCATCAACCATAGGGGGGGGGGGGGGGGGTCGCCAAAATCTATATTCGCTTACCAAAAAATTTAGGCTTGGGCCGGCCCTGCTAGCGGGTCAGCTATCATTTGTTCACAGACATATTGCATTGGCCCTGCATTACAACTGATGCACGATATTTCTGCATGCACACAGGCTGCAGGACTCGCTGCCCAGTTGTTTTACGTCAGGATGACATATTGAGCAGCTGATCGGTAAGTGTACAGTATATGCTTACCTAAATTGACTGATCTGTTGATGCCACAGCGGTACCCAGCTTCAGACATGAATGTTTTTTCTTTAATCAGCCTCAAGCGTTTTGCTTTCATATTGCGTTTTTATTACAAAGTACCGATGAGTCTCACATATCCCACAGAGTCTCTATCCTGAGGAGAGCCAATTAAGCATGACTTATTACCGTAATAAAGGTGACCTGGATTTCTTATTGTTTCAGTAAACAAAAATGTTGTTTTTAAGTAACATTTATAATGCAATTCATTAAATAATGTTAGCGTACACACTCCCTTTATCAAGTACAATGGGAACATTATCCTATTGAGCCCAAATTATAACTTAAATGCTACTTGTGCCATCTACAGGAAATAAAAGTGTTCTATAGCACAGCAACAATGCACAAAACGTTTCTGCCGCTGGTAACATACTGTGCAGGGGTAAAAAGTGAAAACAACATACTGCAAAAAAAATAAAATATTGAAAAAACAATCGTGTACAGGCGTTACGTCTGTGTATAGGGAGTAATGCTACTGCAGGGAAATTTTCTATCTGAGAAATCTAAAAGTAATATACAGTAGTACAGTAATACTAAGGACAAACCTCCCAACTTTTGAAGCTATCAAGCGGTGGTGCAACCGAATCCGGGAAAAGGGGTGGGGCCTCAGATGGTGGGGCGTGGCCTCGCTTCACAACCCCCCTTACCTTCATTTTGGCGGTGTACCCAGCAGTCCCTGTGGAGCTGGGCAGCCCCCCAGCTCACCTCACCACTGTGTACCTGTGCACAGCATCTATTCAGTGAACACCGGCTACTTTGCAGAGCAGAGCAACGGTGATCACAGGCTCTCCCAACCTGCCGCTGGAAGCAGGACAGTTGGGAGGTACGCTAAGGGACATATTAATTCGAGAGCAAAAAGGGATAGGATTTGTTATTACTTTGCTATATGGGTTCAGTATGACATGTCAACATTCATTATGTAGATAGTGATGAAATGTCGACATGTTTGCATATTGACATATCATCCCTGGTAGCCTAGAGGTTTCTTATCTGCTCCCAACAGCTGCAACAGCTCCTGCAATCTTTTCCAGGTCCCAGTGGTCATGTGACCGTCACTTCTGGGTCAAACCTCCGTTCCGATATGTATTATTCCCTTATCCCTAACCCTACCTCTAGTGCCTAACACCCCCCCTCCTCCCCCACAGCGGTTTTTACCTATGGGCTAGGTACCCTCCAGGTAAAATCTGCCACCCAGCTCACTATCAGTGAAACCATAAACAGTCCATGAGACTGCACTGGCTCCACTGAGTGTGACTGACAGTGACTTCCTATTGGAAGTCCTACCTGCCAGTCACAGATACAACAGGCAGTCCCATTGGGAGATGTTTTCTCCCTCCGGGACTGCCAGACCGGGCTGTAATAGGCAAAGTGCTGGCTTCCTGTAGGAAGCCTGCTCCCTGCCTCGTTAGCCCTAGCCAGCTTCTATGGACTGCAGCCGATGTAGTCCATAGAACTCGTGATTTTGCGCATGCGTGGTATAATTTCTGCTACTGTGCATACTCTGGATCCCGGCAGTGGATACTCGGGAGCATTGCCAGTGACAGCCCTCCTCCTCCACCAAGGTAGAGGCCACCGCCAATAATGTAAAAATTCTGACAATGTCAACATGCTGCCTGTCGACATTTTAAAAATGTCAACATTTATATCGGTTGACATTGTGATGTCAACATTAAGACTGTCAACATTGTAAATGTCGACATTTTGGCTACATTCCTGCTATATATATACTGTATATCCAGGAGTTATATACCAATGCTGTCCCCAGGTGATATTCAGCAAACATTGAGGTGTTACATTTACTGCATCAATTTTGAAACACATTTTATCAATGCAGACTTTTTTTCCAATGTTGAAGGGTTGTTACATATTTGCATATTTTTTATCTATTTTTTATTTTTTTTTACAATTTATTTTCTAGTGGCAGTGAAAGTGGTTAGCTGGCACATGCCTGGTAATACGTTATTGATATATTGTGGTGATAAGTGATGTTTTTTATTGAAGGAACAGGCAATGATTTATAATCATCCTTATGGCTATATTTTGTTAAACTGGTGCATTAATAAATTATGAAAGAAATGATAAAAAACAGAAGAATGACAACCAACCCTTTTACTGTATCATAGAAAAACAGAATTTGCAGCAAAGTGCCACTTGGCCCATCTAGTCCTCCCTAGTCACATGTACTTGAACCATAGCCAGATTAAAGGGGGGATGCAGGGCATACTGTACCCCGGGCCCCCTCTGTCAGGGGGCCCCCCGGCCAGAGCACACTGACATCACAAGCTTTCCCTCTTATGCAACAGCAGAACCAGACAGCCAGAATGCAAGCAGGACAGTATGCAGTGCAGGCAGAGACACAGGAGTATCAGATTTAATGAACTATTGACCAAGCTTCCCAAGCAGAGGAGAGATAGGCGGGTGGGGAGAGCTGTTAAGCAGGGTGGGATCCCTGCGTCACTTACAGCTCTCTCCACACCTGGGTGTCTGAGTCCTGTGTAACTTGTTATCTAATGAGGGTCTGGAGAGAGAGACACACACACACAGAGTCCTCCTGAGTCCTGTCACAGTGTGTAAGTAGTACAGAGGCTGCTGCTATTTTTGCATGTGACAAGATAAATTATAGATTTTATTTTTCTATGTATATTTTAAGGTTGTTTAATGGGTATTTTAAGTTTGTTCCACTATAAGTACATTTTATAAAATAGTCGTCTTTCAATTATGAGGAACTATAATCAGTGCCAAGGCTTTATTAAACTATTGATGTAAATCTAATATACACCGTTGGGCTAAATTTAATATACACAATCCATACATCCCAACATGACCCATTCTAGGGGGGCAAGATTCTTAAGTTATGATTGCAATCAGCTGAAACACCTTTCTTATCAATTAAATAGTTCAACACTGGTGACTACAATCATATATTAAGAGGGAAAGAGCATTCATGTAAAGAGCATTTTCACTCCTGGAATGGATCATGTTGGGAGGTATACGCAATCTTATACACAGCCCCCACCCCCCATGGCACCAGGGCCCCCCCTGTCTAAAGTGCCCTGGGCATCCCCAAGGCTTAATCCGGCCCTGACTTGAACACACTTACACCAGTAGTCAGTTATACTACCAGCAGATTGTGGGAGGAAACCAGAGTATCTGGATGAAACCCAGGCAAGCATGGGGAGAATATACAAACTCCACACAATTAGGGCCATGGTGGGAATTAAACCCATGACCAGTGCCGTAACTAGACATTTTAGCGCTGTGTGCAAGAAACGGCATCGGCGCCCCCCCCCCTTAACGTAAACCAACAACAGTGCGTGCAAAATATATAGGGGCGTGGCTTAACGGGAAATGGGTATGGCCACAAAATAATACCAATTCATATAATGGTGCACAGTAGTCTCCATTATTCAAATTATGCCGCACAGTAGCGCCACTACACCAGGTAGAGTCCCTTTTTACACCTTACTCGCAGACAGCGTCCTCTTTTTACACATTACGGCAGACAGCGTCCCTTTTTTACACATTACGGCAGACAGCGTCCCTTTTTTACTCATTATGGCAGACAGTGTCCCCTTTTTACACATTACGACAGACAGCGTCCCCTTTTTTACACATTACGGCAGATAGAGTCCCCTTTTTACACATTACGGCAGACAGCGTCCCCTTTTTTACACATTACGGCAGAGAGCGTCCCCTTTTTTACACATTACGGCAGATAGCATCATTTTTTTTACACATTACGGCAGACAGAGTCCCCTTTTTTACACATTACGGCAGACAGCGTCCCCTTTTTTACACATTACGGCAGACAGCGTCCTTTTTTTTACACATTACGGCAGACAGAGTACCCTTTTTACACATTACGACAGACAGCGTCCCTTTTTACACATTATGGCAGACAGCGTCCTTTTTTACACATTAAAGCAGACAGTGTCCCCTTTTTACACCTTACGGCATACAGCGTCCTCTTTTTACACATTACAGCAGACAGATTCCCCTTTTTACACATTACGGCAGACAGCGTCCCCTTTTTTACGCATTACGGCAGACAGCGTCCCCCTTTTTTACACATTATGGCAGACAGTGTCCCCTTTTTACTAGTGATGAGCGGGTTCGGTTCCTCGGAATCCGAACCCGCCCGAACTTCACCTTTTTTTACACGGGTCCGAGCGACTCAGATCCTCCCGCCTTGCTCGGTTAACCCGAGCGCGCCCGAACTTCATCATCCCGCTGTTGGATTCTCGCGAGGCTCGGATTCTATCGCGAGACTCGGATTCACACGTGCATTGAGATTGATAGGGAGAGGACGTGGCTGGCGTCCTCTCCGTTTAGAATAGATAGAGAGTGAGACACTTGATTTACTGGAGCATTAGGAGGAGTACTCAGAGAGTGCAGAGTTTTGCTGATAGTTATACTAGTGACTGACCACCAGTGCAGTTTTATTTATTTTTATTATTTAATATAATCCGTTCTCTGCCTGAAAAAAAACGATACACAGTCACATACCATATCTGTGCTCAGCCTCAGTGTGCTGCATCATCTATGTATATCTGACTGTGCTGAGTGCTCACTGCTCACACAGCTTAATTGTGGGGGAGATTGGGGAGCAGTTATAGCAGGAGTGCATATTTAACAGTGTACACTTTTGCTGCCAGAGTGCCACTGCCAGTGTGACTGACCAGTGACCACTGACCACCAGTATATTGTGATTGTCTGCCTGAAAAAGTTAAACACTCGTCGTGTGGTGTTTTTATTCTATAAACGCATTCTGCTGACAGTGTCCAGCAGGTCCGTTATTATATAATATATACCTGTCCTGCAGTAGTGATATATATATATATTTTTTATATCATTATCATCCAGTCTATACTAGCAGCAGACGCAATATGGTAGTCCACGGCTGTAGCTACCTCTGTGTCGGCAGTCGCTCGTCCATCCATAATTGTATACCTACCTGTGGTGGTTTTTTTTTTTCTATCTTCTTCATACTAGTAGTTTACTTTAGGAGTCTGCAGTGCTGACAGTGTCCAGCAGGTCCGTCATTATATAATATATACCTGTCCTGCAGTAGTGATATATATATATTTTTTATATCATTATCATCCAGTCTATACTAGCAGCAGACGCAGTACGGTAGTCCACGGCTGTAGCTACCTCTGTGTCGGCAGTCGCTCGTCCATCCATAATTGTATACCTACCTGTGGTGGGTTTTTTTTTTTCTATCTTCTTCATACTAGTAGTTTACTTTAGGAGTCTGCAGTGCTGACAGTGTCCAGCAGGTCCGTCATTATATAATATATACCTGTCCTGCAGTAGGGATATATATATATTTTTTATATCATTATCATCCAGTCTATACTAGCAGCAGACGCAGTACGGTAGTCCACGGCTGTAGCTACCTCTGTGTCGGCAGTCGCTCGTCCATCCATAATTGTATACCTACCTGTGGTGTTTTTTTTTTTCTATCTTCTTCATACTAGTAGTTTACTTTAGGAGTCTGCAGTGCTGACAGTGTCCAGCAGGTCTGTCATTACATAATATATACCTGTCCTGCAGTAGTGATATATATATATTTTTTATAACATTATCATCCAGTCTATACTAGCAGCAGACGCAATATGGTAGTCCACGGCTGTAGCTACCTCTGTGTCGGCAGTCGCTCGTCCATCCATAATTGTATACCTACCTGTGGTGTTTTTTGTTTTTTTTCTATCTTCTTCATACTAGTAGTTTACTTTAGAAGTCTGCAGTGCTGACAGTGTCCAGCAGGTCCGTCATTATATAATATATACCTGTCCTGCAGTAGTGATATATATATATTTTTTATATCATTATCATCCAGTCTATACTAGCAGCAGACGCAGTACGGTAGTCCACGGCTGTAGCTACCTCTGTGTCGGCAGTCGCTCGTCCATCCATAATTGTATACCTACCTGTGGTGGGGTTTTTTTTTCTATCTTCTTCATACTAGTAGTTTACTTTAGGAGTCTGCAGTGCTGACAGTGTCCAGCAGGTCCGTCATTATATAATATATACCTGTCCTGCAGTAGTGATATATATATATTTTTTATATCATTATCATCCAGTCTATACTAGCAGCAGACGCAGTACGGTAGTCCACGGCTGTAGCTACCTCTGTGTCGGCAGTCGCTCGTCCATCCATAATTGTATACCTACCTGTGGTGTTTTTTTTTTTTTTCTATCTTCTTCATACTAGTAGTTTACTTTAGGAGTCTGCAGTGCTGACAGTGTCCAGCAGGTCCGTCATTATATAATATATACCTGTCCTGCAGTAGTGATATATATATATATTTTTTATATCATCATCATCCAGTCTATACTAGCAGCAGACGCAGTACGGTAGTCCACGGCTGTAGCTACCTCTGTGTCGGCAGTCGCTCGTCATCCATAAGTATACTAGTATCCATCCATCTCCATTGTTTACCTGAGGTGCCTTTTAGTTGTGCCTATTAAAATATGGAGAACAAAAATGTTGAGGTTCCAAAAATAGGGAAAGATCAAGATCAACTTCCACCTCGTGCTGAAGCTGCTGCCACTAGTCATGGCCGAGACGATAAAATGCCATCAACGTCGTCTGCCAAGGCCGATGCCCAATGTCATAGTACAGAGCATGTAAAATCCAAAACACCAAATATCAGTAAAAAAAGGACTCAAAAATCTAAAATAAAATTGTCGGAGGAGAAGCGTAAACTTGCCAATATGCCATTTACCACACGGAGTGGCAAGGAACGGCTGAGGCCCTGGCCTATGTTCATGGCTAGTGGTTCAGCTTCACATGAGGATGGAAGCACTCAGCCTCTCGCTAGAAAAATGAAAAGACTCAAGCTGGCAAAAGCACAGCAAAGAACTGTGCGTTCTTCGAAATCACAAATCCACAAGGAGAGTCCAATTGTGTCGTTTGCGATGCCTGACCTTCCCAACACTGGACGTGAAGAGCATGCGCCTTCCACCATTTTCACGCCCCCTGCACGTGCTGGAAGGAGCACCCGCAGTCCAGTTCCTGATAGTCAGATTGAAGATGTCAGTGTTGAAGTACACCAGGATGAGGAGGATATGGGTGTTGCTGGCGCTGGGGAGGAAATTGACCAGGAGAATTCTGATGGTGAGGTGGTTTGTTTAAGTCAGGCACCCGGGGAGACACCTGTTGTCCGTGGGAGGAATATGGCCATTGACATGCCTGGTGAAAATACCAAAAAAATCAGCTCTTCGGTGTGGAAGTATTTCAACAGAAATGCGGACAACATTTGTCAAGCCATGTGTTGCCTTTGTCAAGCTGTAATAAGTAGGGGTAAGGACGTTAACCACCTCGGAACATCCTCCCTTATACGTCACCTGCAGTGCATTCATCATAAGTCAGTGACAAGTTCAAAAACTTTGGGCGACAGCGGAAGTAGTCCACTGACCAGTAAATCCCTTCCTCTTGTAACCAAGCTCACGCAAACCACCCCACCAACTCCCTCAGTGTCAATTTCCTCCTTCCCCAGGAATGCCAATAGTCCTGCAGGCCATGTCACTGGCAATTCTGACGAGTCCTCTCCTGCCTGGGATTCCTCCGATGCAGCCTTGCGTGTAACGCCTACTGCTGCTGGCGCTGCTGTTGTTGCTGCTGGGAGTCGATGGTCATCCCAGAGGGGAAGTCGTAAGACCACTTTTACTACTTCCACCAAGCAATTGACTGTCCAACAGTCCTTTGCGAGGAAGATGAAATATCACAGCAGTCATCCTGCTGCAAAGCGGATAACTGAGGCCTTGGCATCCTGGGCGGTGAGAAACGTGGTTCCGGTATCCATCATTACTGCAGAGCCAACTAGAGACTTGTTGGAGGTACTGTGTCCCCGGTACCAAATACCATCTAGGTTCCATTTCTCTAGGCAGGCGATACCGAAAATGTACACAGACCTCAGAAAAAGACTCACCAGTGTCCTAAAAAATGCAGTTGTACCCAATGTCCACTTAACCACGGACATGTGGACAAGTGGAGCAGGGAAGGCTCAGGACTATATGACTGTGACAGCCCACTGGGTAGATGTATGGACTCCCGCCGCAAGAACAGCAGCGGCGGCACCAGTAGCAGCATCTCGCAAACGCCAACTCTTTCCTAGGCAGGCTACGCTTTGTATCACCGCTTTCCAGAATACGCACACAGCTGAAAACCTCTTACGGCAACTGAGGAAGATCATCGCGGAATGGCTTACCCCAATTGGACTCTCCTGTGGATTTGTGGCATCGGACAACGCCAGCAATATTGTGTGTGCATTAAATCTGGGCAAATTCCAGCACGTCCCATGTTTTGCACATACCTTGAATTTGGTGGTGCAGAATTATTTAAAAAACGACAGGGGCGTGCAAGAGATGCTGTCGGTGGCCAGAAGAATTGCGGGACACTTTCGGCGTACAGGCACCACGTACAGAAGACTGGAGCACCACCAAAAACGCCTGAACCTGCCCTGCCATCATCTGAAGCAAGAAGTGGTAACGAGGTGGAATTCAACCCTCTATATGCTTCAGAGGTTGGAGGAGCAGCAAAAGGCCATTCAAGCCTATACAACTGAGCACGATATAGGAGGTGGAATGCACCTGTCTCAAGCGCAGTGCAGAATGATTTCAACGTTGTGCAAGGTTCTGCAACCTTTTGAACTTGCCACACGTGAAGTCAGTTCAGACACTGCCAGCCTGAGTCAGGTCATTCCCCTCATCAGGCTTTTGCAGAAGAAGCTGGAGACATTGAAGGAGGAGCTAACACAGAGCGATTCCGCTAAGCATGTGGGACTTGTGGATGGAGCCCTTAATTCGCTTAACAAGGATTCACGGGTGGTCAATCTGTTGAAATCAGAGCACTACATTTTGGCCACCGTGCTCGATCCTAGATTTAAAACCTACCTTGGATCTCTCTTTCCGGCAGACACAAGTCTGCAGGGGTTCAAAGAACTGCTGGTGAGAAAATTGTCAAGTCAAGCGGAACGCGACCTGTCAACATCTCCTCCTTCACATTCTCCCGCAACTGGGGGTGCGAGGAAAAGGCTCAGAATTCTGAGCCCACCCGCTGGCGGTGATGCAGGGCAGTCTGGAGCGACTGCTGATGCTGACATCTGGTCCGGACTGAAGGACCTGCCAACGATTACGGACATGTCGTCTACTGTCACTGCATATGATTCTCTCCCCATTGAAAGAATGGTGGAGGATTATATGAGTGACCGCATCCAAGTAGGCACGTCAGACAGTCCGTACTTATACTGGCAGGAAAAAGAGGCAATTTGGAGGCCCTTGCACAAACTGGCTTTATTCTACCTAAGTTGCCCTCCCACAAGTGTGTACTCCGAAAGAGTGTTTAGTGCCGCCGCTCACCTTGTCAGCAATCGGCGTACGAGGTTACATCCAGAAAATGTGGAGAAGATGATGTTCATTAAAATGAATTATAATCAATTCCTCCGTGGAGACATTCACCAGCAGCAATTGCCTCCACAAAGTACACAGGGAGCTGAGATGGTGGATTCCAGTGGGTACGAATTGATAATCTGTGAGGAGGGGGATGTACACGGTGATATATCGTAGAGATGAGCGGGTTCGGTTTCTTTGAATCCGAACCCGCACGAACTTCACTTTTTTTTTCACGGGTCCGAGCGACTCGGATCTTCCCGCCTTGCTCGGTTAACCCGAGCGCGCCCGAACGTCATCATGACGCTGTCGGATTCTCGCGAGACTCGGATTCTATATAAGGAGCCGCGCGTCGCCGCCATTTTCACACGTGCATTGAGATTGATAGGGAGAGGACGTGGCTGGCGTCCTCTCCATTAGAATAGATTAGAAGAGAGAGAGAGAGAGAGAGATTGTGCAGACAGAGTTTACCACAGTGACCAGTGCAGTTGTTGTTAAGTTAACTTTTATTTAATATATCCGTTCTCTGCTATATCCGTTCTCTGCCTGAAAAAAACGATACACAGCAGTCACACAGTGTGACTCAGTCTGTGTGCACTCAGCTCAGCCCAGTGTGCTGCACATCAATGTATAAAAGCTTATAATAATTGTGGGGGAGACTGGGGAGCACTGCAGGTTGTTATAGCAGGAGCCAGGAGTACATAATATTATATTAATTTAAAATTAAACAGTGCACACTTTTGCTGCAGGAGTGCCACTGCCAGTGTGACTAGTGGTGACCAGTGCCTGACCACCAGTATAGTAGTATATTGTTGTATACTATCTCTTTATCAACCAGTCTATATTAGCAGCAGACACAGTACAGTGCGGTAGTTCACGGCTGTGGCTACCTCTGTGTCGGCAGTCGGCACTCGGCAGGCAGTCCGTCCATCCATAATTGTATAATTATATACCACCTAACCGTGGTATTTTTTTTTCTTTCTTTATACCGTCGTCATAGTCATACTAGTTGTTACGAGTATACTACTATCTCTTTATCAACCAGTGTACAGTGCGGTAGTTCACGGCTGTGGCTACCTCTGTGTCGGAACTCGGCAGGCAGTCCGTCCATCCATAATTGTATTATTATAATATATACCACCTAACCGTGGTTTTTTTTTCATTCTTTATACCGTCATAGTCAGTCATACTAGTTGTTACGAGTATACTACTATCTCTTTATCAACCAGTGTACAGTGCGGTAGTTCACGGCTGTGGCTACCTCTGTGTCGGCAGTCGGCAGGCAGTCCGTCCATCCATAATTGTATTATAATATATACCACCTAACCGTGGTTTTTTTTTCATTCTTTATACCGTCATAGTGTCATACTAGTTGTTACGAGTATACTACTATCTCTTTATCAACCAGTGTACAGTGCGGTAGTTCACGGCTGTGGCTACCTCTGTGTCGGCAGTCGGCAGGCAGTCCGTCCATCCATAATTGTATTATAATATATACCACCTAACCGTGGTTTTTTTTTCATTCTTTATACCGTCATAGTCAGTCATACTAGTTGTTACGAGTATACTACTATCTCTTTATCAACCAGTGTACAGTGCGGTAGTTCACGGCTGTGGCTACCTCTGTGTCGGAACTCGGCAGGCAGTCCGTCCATCCATAATTGTATTATTATAATATATACCACCTAACCGTGGTTTTTTTTTCATTCTTTATACCGTCATAGTCAGTCATACTAGTTGTTACGAGTATACTACTATCTCTTTATCAACCAGTGTACAGTGCGGTAGTTCACGGCTGTGGCTACCTCTGTGTCGGAACTCGGCAGGCAGTCCGTCCATCCATAATTGTATTATAATATATACCACCTAACCGTGGTTTTTTTTTCGTTCTTTATACCGTCGTCATACTAGTTGTTACGAGTATACTACTATCTCTTTATCAACCAGTGTACAGTGCGGTAGTTCACGGCTGTGGCTACCTCTGTGTCGGAACTCGGCAGGCAGTCCGTCCATCCATAATTGTATTATAATATATACCACCTAACCGTGGTTTTTTTTTCGTTCTTTATACCGTCGTCATACTAGTTGTTACGAGTATACTACTATCTCTTTATCAACCAGTGTACAGTGCGGTAGTTCACGGCTGTGGCTACCTCTGTGTCGGCACTCGGCAGGCAGTCCGTCCAACCATAATTGTATTATATACCACCTAACCGTGGTTTTTTTTTCATTCTTTATACCGTCGTCATACTAGTTGTTACGAGTATACTACTATCTCTTTATCAACCAGTGTACAGTGCGGTAGTTCACGGCTGTGGCTACCTCTGTGTCGGCACTCGGCAGGCAGTCCGTCCAACCATAATTGTATTATATACCACCTAACCGTGGTTTTTTTTTCATTCTTTATACCGTCGTCATACTAGTTGTTACGAGTATACTACTATCTCTTTATCAACCAGTGTACAGTGCGGTAGTTCACGGCTGTGGCTACCTCTGTGTCGGCACTCGGCAGCCCGTCCATAATTGTATATACCAGTGACCTAACCGTGGTTTTTTTTTCTTTCTTTATACATACATACTAGTTACGAGTATACTATCTCTTTATCAACCAGTCTATATATTAGCAGCAGACACAGTACAGTGCGGTAGTTCACGGCTGTGGCTACCTCTGTGTCGGCACTCGGCAGCCCGTCCATAATTGTATATACCACCTAACCGTGGTTTTTTTTTCTTTCTTTATACATACATACTGCAGTGCCACTCCTAGATGGGCCCGGTGTTTGTGTCGGCCACTAGGGTCGCTAATCTTACTCACACAGTCAGCTACCTCATTGCGCCTCTTTTTTTCTTTGCGTCATGTGCTGTTTGGGGAGGGTTTTTTGGAAGGGCCATCCTGCGTGACACTGCAGTGCCACTCCTAGATGGGCCCGGTGTTTGTGTCGGCCACTAGGGTCGCTAATCTTACTCACACAGCTACCTCATTGCGCCTCTTTTTTTCTTTGCGTCATGTGCTGTTTGGGGAGGGTTTTTTGGAAGGGACATCCTGCGTGACACTGCAGTGCCACTCCTAGATGGGCCCGGTGTTTGTGTCGGCCACTAGGGTCGCTTATCTTACTCACACAGCGACCTCGGTGCAAATTTTAGGACTAAAAATAATATTGTGAGGTGTGAGGTATTCAGAATAGACTGAAAATGAGTGTAAATTATGGTTTTTGAGGTTAATAATACTTTGGGATCAAAATGACCCCCAAATTCTATGATTTAAGCTGTTTTTTAGTGTTTTTGGAAAAAAACACCCGAATCCAAAACACACCCGAATCCGACAAAAATAATTCGGTGAGGTTTTGCCAAAACGCGTTCGAACCCAAAACACGGCCGCGGAACCGAACCCAAAACCAAAACACAAAACCCGAAAAATTTCAGGCGCTCATCTCTAATATATCGGAGGATGATGATGAGGTGGACATCTTGCCTCTGTAGAGCCAGTTTGTGCAAGGAGAGATTAATTGCTTCTTTTTTGGTGGGGGTCCAAACCAACCCGTCATTTCAGTCACAGTCGTGTGGCAGACCCTGTCACTGAAATGATGGGTTGGTTAAAGTGTGCATGTCCTGTTTATACAACATAAGGGTGGGTGGGAGGGCCCAAGGACAATTCCATCTTGCACCTCTTTTTTCTTTCATTTTTCTTTGCGTCATGTGCTGTTTGGGGAGTAGTTTTTGGAAGGGCCATCCTGCGTGACACTGCAGTGCCACTCCTAGATGGGCCAGGTGTTTGTGTCGGCCACTTGGGTCGCTTATCTTAGTCACATAGCTACCTCATTGCGCCTCTTTTTTTCTTTGTGTCATGTGCTGTTTGGGGGGTGTTTTTTGGAAGGGCCATCCTGCGTGACACTGCAGTGCCACTCCTAGATGGGCCAGGTGTTTGTGTCGGCCACTTGGGTCGCTTATCTTAGTCACACAGCTACCTCATTGCGCCTCTTTTTTTCTTTGCGTCATGTGCTGTTTGGGGGGTGTTTTCTGGAAGGGCCATCCTGCGTGACACTGCAGTGACACTCCTAGATGGGCCAGGTGTTTGTGTCGGCCACTTGGGTCGCTTATCTTAGTCACACAGCTACCTCATTGCGCCTCTTTTTTTCTTTGCGTCATGTGCTATTTGGGGGGTGTTTTTTGGAAGGGCCATCCTGCGTGACACTGCAGTGCCACTCCTAGATGGGCCAGGTGTTTGTGTCGGCCACTAGGGTCGCTTATCTTAGTCACACAGCTACCTCATTGCGCCTCTTTTTTTCTTTGCATCATGTGCTGTTTGGGGGGTGTTTTTTGGAAGGGCCATCCTGCGTGACACTGCAGTGCCACTCCTAGATGGGCCAGGTGTTTGTGTCGGCCACTAGGGTCGCTTATCTTAGTCACACAGCAACCTCATTGCGCATCTTTTTTTTCTTCTTTGCGTTATGTGCTGTTTGGGGAGTAGTTTTTTGAAGGGCCATCCTGCGTGACACTGCAGTGCCACTCCTAGATGGGCCAGGTGTTTGTGTCGGCCACTTGGGTCGCTTAGCTTACTCACACAGCTACCTCATTGCGCCTCTTTTTTTTCTTCTTTGCGTCATGTGCTGTTTGGGGAGTAGTTTTTTGAAGGGCCATCCTGCGTGACACTGCAGTGCCACTCCTAGATGGGCCAGGTGTTTGTGTCGGCCACTTGGGTCGCTGAGCTTAGTCATCCAGCGACCTCGGTGCAAATTTTAGGACTAAAAATAATATTGTGAGGTGTGAGGTGTTCAGAATAGACTGAAAATGAGTGGAAATTATGGTTATTGAGGTTAATAATACTTTGGGATCAAAATGACCCCCAAATTCTATGATTTAAGCTGTTTTTTAGGGTTTTTTGAAAAAAACACCCGAATCCAAAACACACCCGAATCCGACAAAAAAAATTCGGTGAGGTTTTGCCAAAACGCGTTCGAACCCAAAACACGGCCGCGGAACCGAACCCAAAACCAAAACACAAAACCCGAAAAATTTCCGGTGCTCATCACCACTTTTTACACATTACGGCAGACAGCGTCTCTTTTTTACACATTACGGCAGACAGCGTCCCCTTTTTACACATTACAGCAGACAGCGTTCCCCTTTTTTACACAGTACGGCAGACAGCGTCCCCTTTTTACACATTACGGCAGACAGAATGTTGAGAGACATGGCAGCCTCATACTTACCAGGCTGGGTGCTCTTTGTTACAGCTCCCCCCACTTCCTGCACTGACTGGATTGTGGCCTGGCTGCCACAGCAGTTTCTGGATTACATCTCCAATCCCTGGCCACTGCTGACTGATCATGATGGTTTTCAGTGGCGGAACAAGCGAGCGGTGGGCCCTGGTGCGACAAAATGCTTTGCCCCCCCATCCCATCCAAGTCCACCCCTTCACCCCTGGAGAGGATCTGGTGAAGGGGACCTGCTCAGGGCCAGAGAAATGGATACCTAGCAACAGTGCCGTAACTAGACATTTTAGCACTGTGTGCAAGAAACGACATCGGAGCCCCACCCCTGCATGCAAACCAGTAGCAGTGCTCGGCGTATGTGCGTGTCCAAAAAGACATAGGAGCTTGGCTTCGTGGGGAAGGGGTGTGGCCACAAAATAATAACAATTCATAAAACGGTGCACAGTAGACTCCATTATTCAAATTACGCCGCACAGTAGCACCACTACACCAGGTAGAGACCCTTTTACACCTTACGGCGGACTGCGTCCCCTTTTTACACATTAAGGCAGACCACATCCCCCTTTTTACACATAACGGCAGACAGCGTGCCCTTGTTACACATTACGGCAGACAGCATGCCCTTGTTACACATTACGGCAGACAGCGTGCCCTTGTTACACATTACGGCAGACAGCGTCCCCTTTTTACACATAACGGCAGACAGCGTCCCCTTTTTACACATAACGGCAGACAGCGTCCCCTTTTTACACATAACGGCAGACAGCGTGCCCTTGTTACACATTACGGCAGACAGCGTGTCCTTGTTACACATTACGGCAGACAGCGTCCCCTTTTTACACATAGCGGCAGACAGCGTCCCCTTTTTACACATTACGGCAGACAGCGTGCCCTTGTTACACATTACGGGAGACAGCGTGCCCTTTTTACACATTACAGCAGACAGCGTACCCTTGTTACACATAACGGCAGACAGCGTCCCTTTTTACACATAACGGCAGACAGCGTCCCCATTTTACACATAACGGCAGACAGCGTGTCCTTGTTACACATTACGGCAGACAGCGTGCCCTTGTTACACATTACGGCAGACAGCGTCCCCTTTTTACACATAACGGCAGACAGTGTCCCCTTTTTACACATAACGGCAGACAGTGGTTGCCCGCAGCACACAGCAGCATGTAATGAGTCAGTTTGACTCATTACATGCTTTGGGCCCCTGGACAGTGGCGGGCCCCAGTGCATAGCACTGGTTGCACTGGCGGTAGTTCCGCCTCTGGTGGTTTTAGCACTCTTTGCTTCCTCCAGCATATACTCTGCTGCGCTGTAGTGTAGTGTATGTTACTGTGGCCGGGAGCTCCCACATCACACTTCTGGCTCCATGCAGAAAGGAGACGTGGCTGAGAGTTGTTGCAGTCCACAATTCACTTCACCCCCCAGCTAAGCGATCCCGCGCAGACTTCTCTCCTGCCAGGGCTGACCATCATGTTCCTTTCCCAATGATCACATGAATCTCCCCTGCAGCTAGCAGTCCGGAGATCTCTCGATCCTCTATAGCCGCTAGGAGCCAGGTGACCTCCTGAGCAGGGCCAGTTGAGCAGTAAATACGGCCCTGGCTGTGACATAGCGCTGAGCTGCAGGGGGTATAGTACGTCTGGCCCGCCGTCTGTACGGTCAGCAGGTTTTCCAAGCGGCAATCCGCGCAGGTGTCTGACTCAGACTGGGGAAGGGAGAGGGTTGCAGGGACCATGATTGCCGCACTTAGGCGCAGGCAGCAGCAAACAGCAGCGCCTGGCACTAAATCAGCTACTGGCGCTGGCGGCCCTGTGTTTGTGCCAGCGGATGCGCCCTCAGCGCAAATGCGCTGTGTGCAATGCCCCGCTGGCACACACCTAGTTACGGCTCTGCCCATGACTTTAGTGCTGTGAGGCTGTAATGCTAACCGTTACACTGTCCATACTGTCCCTATACCAGTGTTTGTCCATGTAAAACAGACAGTAATATTTTTGTGATAGCAAAAATAACTTGCCTTTGGGACAACCAAACTCAGTGGAATCACCCAATCAGACATCACTTGGCTGGAGCAGAGTGGCAGCCAGGGTTAGGTTAAAGTATAGCTATTCCGGTGGACACCATAGCACCGCCCTTATTGTTGGGTCTGGCTTCGAATAGAACATTGTGGGGAAGGTTGGTCACTTCAATCACTATCCTGTTACTAATTTAGGACACCCATTTATTAAGTTCCATGATGCAGTTTTTCTCTGCTGTTTAACCTCAATTATCTATATATTAATAGCGTAAGGGTGATTTTCATAAGTGACACATTTATATGAAGCCATTACCTGAGAAGGACACATTATATACCAACTTAAAGCTCTTGGGGGTCTATTCATGTAAAATATGAAAACTGAATTGTTACTTATCACTATACATCGCATCAGTTTGATGCGATATATAGCTGTGATAAGTAGCAATTAATGTATATTCAACTCTCTGGCAATGCAGCATCCCAGGGTCCAGCAGCTCTGTCTTCTCCTGCAGTCCCCTCTGCGGTGTTGGATTAAGCCTGCAGGCTCTGTGCACGCGCCATTGCCTGAGGTCTTGGGAGGCCTTTGGAGAAGTGAGGAACTTCTCCATGGTAACCCGCTTTGTAATTTGAGGTAAGCAGAGAAAATCCCTGTTTGACACAAAACAGGGCTTTTCTCTGTTATTATTAGCATTGTGATTGGTTGTTTCATTTCAGAGTTATGTGGCAAAATGTCCACCAGCCAATCACAATGCATCACTATTGTGCTCTTTAAAAATGTGACAGTTGCGGAACTCTCCCTGTGCACCTGCTGGGTGACCTGGAACATGTGACCTTCTGGGTGGTCTGGAAACTGTGACAGTTATGTGCAGCCACCCACTAAGCAGGGATACCACGGTTTATCGACTCCTATGAGGGTGAAGGGGGTAAATTGTTCCATCCAGAAAACCGTTGCCTGGTTGAAACCGGGCCTATCAGCTAGTCTCTCTTATAAATAATGAGAGTGGTCTATCTCTATCATGCATCTCTTCATTGGTGGAAACATGAGAAGAAATGCACCCATACAGTATAAAGGGTATGTGGCAGGTGCAATAGGTCTCACATTGAAAGACAAGGCAAAGGACAGGTTTCCTCTGAGGAAGAGCCAGATTAAGATCTCATGATGCCCAAGCAGGGGCGGATCCAGAAGAAAATGAAAGGGGGGACACCATGATAGGGGAATGGTAATAGTTATATTTACATGCACCTCAGGCACGTGTTCTCCCAGATGAGGAGTGTGGTGTCACAGGGGGCGTGGCCTCACAGAATACGCCATCAGGTAATGATTGGCTGTAGGAGCGCATCCTGGTTTATTGCCAATGTTTCACCCTGATGAAAAGGCTGATTGGGCCTTGAAATGTTCCATTAGTAATGGGAGCCTGGAAGGCACCTCAGCACAATATAATTATTACAGTTTTTAGTAGGTGGTGGCAGGTGCAACATACTTTGTTTTTGGCACTGCAGTGAGACTTAGACTGCAGGACACGAACTGCCCATCTTTGATTAGCAGAAGTAGCCAGCTGGATCTCCAACAAGCAGCATAAGACATCTGCAGGACAGCCCTGTCACAATCACACGGGCAGCCTTCTCAAAGCTGAGGCTGAGTTTGACTGCACCTAGCATGGTGGTAAAGGAAGTGGAGGAGGAAGTGCTGCGAAACTGTGCGGTGCAGTGAGGACTAATGATGCCTTCTGCGCCATCATAAGTAACAGTCTTACGCGATGCTGGCATTTGAACCCCACGCCTGGACTGGACTCTGGCCGGCTGGCAGTGGGGGAGGTAGGTTGCGGTGTGAGCAGGGGGAGGCTGGAGCCCCTACCATGCTGGACACACCCCCTGTGTCGGCACACAATAGGCCCTTCATGAATTTCAGCTCCAGGCCCATGAGGACCTTAATCTGGCACTGCTGTCAGTATACCGACAGCGGCATCCCGTCTGTTTAATTACTGTGGGGGCCAATATGTTTTTTTCCCCGTGGCGCACTGATGGTGTGCCTTGGCAATTTTAAAATCTTATTGGTGTGCCGTGAGTTGAAAAAGGTTGAAAATCACTGCTCTACTGTGTGGCGTACAGTGTATATGGGGCACTACTGTGTGGTGTACTGTGTATAAGGGGCACTACTGTGTGGTGTGGTGTACTGTGTATAAGGGGCAATACTTTGTGGCATAATGTGAATAAGGGGTACTACTGTGTGCTATAATAGAAATAAGGTTGCATTACTGTGTGGCGTAATTTTAATTGGGGCTACTATTGTGTGACCTAGTCCCTTCCCTGCAAAATATCTCCCCATTTTCTCTGACGTCCTAAGTGGATGCTGGGGACTCCGTCAGGACCATGGGGATTAGCGGCTCCGCAGGAGACAGGGCACAAAAGTAAAAGCTTTAGGATCAGGTGGTGTGCACTGGCTCCTCCCCCTATGACCCTCCTCCAAGCCTCAGTTAGATTTTTGTGCCCGGCCGAGAAGGGTGCAATCTAGGTGGCTCTCGTAAAGAGCTGCTTAGAGTAAAAGTTTGTTAGGTTTTTTATTTTCAGTGAGTCCTGCTGGCAACAGGCTCACTGCTACGAGGGACTTAGGGGAGAGAAGTGAACTCACCTGCGTGCAGGATGGATTGGCTTCTTAGGCTACTGGACACCATTAGCTCCAGAGGGAGTCGGAACACAGGTCTCACCCTGGGGTTCGTCCCGGAGCCGCGCCGCCGACCCCCCTTGCAGATGCTGAAAAGTGAAGGTCCAGAAACGGCGGCAGAAGACTCTTCAGTCTTCATAAGGTAGCGCACAGCACTGCAGCTGTGCGCCATTGTTGTCAGCACACTTCATAGCAGCGGTCACTGAGGGTGCAGGGCGCTGGGGGGGGGGCGCCCTGGGCAGCAATGATAGTACCTTATTCTGGCTAAAAATACATCACATATAGCCCCTGGGGGCTATATGGATGTATTTAACCCCTGCCAGGTCTCAGAAAAACGGAAGAAGAAGCCCGCCGAAAAGGGGGCGGGGCCTATTCTCCTCAGCACACAGCGCCATTTTCCCTCACAGAAATGCTGGTGGGAAGGCTCCCAGGCTCTCCCCTGCACTGCACTACAGAAACAGGGTTAAAACAGAGAGGGGGGCACTTATTTGGCGATATGTATATATATATTAAAATGCTATAAGGGAAAAACACTTATATAAAGGTTGTCCCTGTATAATTATAGCGTTTTTGGTGTGTGCTGGCAAACTCTCCCTCTGTCTCCCCAAAGGGCTAGTGGGGTCCTGTCCTCTATCAGAGCATTCCCTGTGTGTGTGCTGTGTGTCGGTACGTGTGTGTCGACATGTATGAGGACGATGTTGGTGAGGAGGCGGAGCAATTGCCTGAAATGGTGATGTCACTCTCTAGGGAGTCGACACCGGAATGGATGGCTTATTTAAGGAATTACGTGATAATGTCAACACGCTGCAAGGTCGGTTGACGACATGAGACGACCGGCAAACAAATTAGTACCTGTCCAGGCGTCTCAAACATCGTCAGGGGCTGTAAAACGCTCATTTACCTCAGTCGGTCGACACAGACACGGACACTGACTCCAGTGTCGACGGTGAAGAAACAAACGTATTTTCCTTTAGGGCCACACGTTACATGTTAAGGGCAATGAAGGAGGTGTTACATATTTCTGATACTACAAGTACCACAAGAAGGGTATTATGTGGGGTGTGAAAAAACTACCTGTAGTTTTTCCTGAATCAGATAAATTAAATGAAGTGTGTGATGATGCGTGGGTTTCCCCCGATAGAAAATTATTGGCGGTATACCCTTTCCCGCCAGAAGTTAGGGCGCGTTGGGAAACACCCTTTAGGGTGGATAAGGCGCTCACACGCTTATCAAAACAAGTGGCGGTACCGTCTCCAGATAGGGCCGCCCTCAAGGAGCCAGCTGAGAGGCTGGAAAATATCCTAAAAAGGTATATACACACATACTGGTGTTATACTGCGACCAGCGATCGCCTCAGCCTGGATGTGCAGCGCTGGGGTGGCTTGGTCGGATTCCCTGACTGAAAATATTGATACCCTTGACAGGGACAGTATTTTATTGACTAAAGATGCATTTCTATATATGCGAGATGCACAGAGGGATATTTGCACTCTGGCATCAAGAGTAAGTGCGATGTCCATATCTGCCAGAAGATGTTTATGGACACGACAGTGGTCAGGTGATGCAGATTCCAAACGGCACATGGAAGTATTGCCGTATAAAGGGGAGGAGTTATTTGGGGTCGGTCCATCGGACCTGGTGGCCTCGGCAACAGCTGGAAAATCCACCTTTTTTACCCCAAATCACATCTCAGCAGAAAAAGACACCGTCTTTTCAGCCTCAGTCCTTTCGTCCCCATAAGGGCAAGCGGGCAAAAGGCCAGTCATATCTGCCCAGGGATAGAGGAAAGGGAAGAAGACTGCAGCAGGCAGCCCATTCCCAGGAACAGAAGCCCTCCACAGCTTCTGCCAAGTCCTCAGCATGACGCTGGGGCCGTACAAGCGGACTCAAGTGCGGTGGGGGGTCGTCTCAAGAGTTTCAGCGCGTAGTGGGCTCACTCGCTAGTGGACCCCTGGATCCTACAAGTAGTATCCCAGGGGTACAGACTGGAAATTCGAGACGTCTCCCCCTCGCAGGCTCCTGATGTCTGCTTTACCAACGTCTTCCTCCGACAGGGAGGCAGTATTGGAAACAATTCACAAGCTGTATTCCCAGCAGGTGATAATCAAAGTACCCCTCCTACAACAAGGAAAGGGGTATTATTCCACACTATATTGTGGTACTGAAGCCAGACGGCTCGGTGAGACCTATTCTAAATGGGAAATCTTTGAACACTTACATACAAAGGTTCAAATCAAGATGGAGTCACTCAGAGCAGTGATAGCGAACCAGGAAGAAGGGGACTATATGGTGTCCCTGGACATCAAGGATGCTTACCTCCATGTCCCAAATTGCCCTTCTCACCAAGGGTACCTCAGGTTCGTGGTACGGAACTGTCACTATCAGTTTCAGACGCTGCCGTTTGGATTGTCCACGGCACCCCGGGTCTTTACCAAAGTAATGGCCGAAATGATGATTCTTCTTCAAAGAAAAGGCGTCTTAATTATCCCTTACTTGGACGATCTCCTGATAAGGGCAAGGTCCAGAGAACAGTTGGAAGTCGGAGTAGCACTATCTCAAGTAGTTCTACGACAGCACGGGTGGATTCTAAATATCCAAAATCGCAGCCGTTTCCGACGACACGTCTACTGTTCCTAGGGATGGTTCTGGACACAGTCCAGAAAAAGGTGTTTCTCCCGGAGGAGAAAGCCAGGGAGTTATCCGAGCTAGTCAGGAACCTCCTAAAACCAGGAAAAGTGTCAGTGCATCATTGCACAAGAGTCCTGGGAAAAATGGTGGCTTATTACGAAGCGATTCCATTCGGCAGATTCCACGCAAGAACTTTTCAGTGGGATCTGCTGGACAAATGGTCCGGATCGCATTTTCAGATGCATCAGCGGATAACCCTATCTCCAAGGACAAGGGTGTCTCTCCTGTGGTGGTTACAGAGTGCTCATCTTCTAGAGGGCCGCAGATTCGGCATTCAGGATTGGAGGCTGGTGACCACGGAGGCCAGCCTGAGAGGCTGGGGAGCAGTCACACAGGGAAAAAATTTCCAGGGAGTGGGATCAAGTCTGGAGATTTTTCTCCACATAAATATACTGGAGCTAAGGGCAATTTACAATGCTCTAAGCTTAGCAAGACCTCTGCTTCAAGGTCAGCCGGTATTGATCCAGTGGGACAACATCACGGCAGTCGCCCACGTAAACAGACAGGGCGGCACAAGAAGCAGGAGGGCAATGGCAGAGACTGCAAGGATTTTTCGCTGGGCGGAAAATCATGTGATAGCACTGTCAGCAGTGTTCATTCCGGGAGTGGACAACTGGGAAGCAGACTTCCTCAGCAGGCACAACCTCCACCCGGGAGAGTGGGGACTTCATTGGGAAGTCTTCCACATGATTGTGAACCGTTGGAAAAGACCAAAGGTGGACATGATGGCGTCCCGCCTGAACAAAAAACTGGACAAGTATTGCGCCAGGTCAAAAGACCCTCAGGCAATAGCTGTGGACGTTCTGGTAACACCGTGGGTGTACCAGTCGATGTATGTCTTCCCTCCTCTGCTTCTCATACCCAAGGTATTGAGAATTATAAGACGTAGAGGAGTAAGAACTATACTCGTGGCTCCGGATTAGCCAAGAAGGACTTGGTACCCGGAACTTCAAGAGATGCTCACAGAGGACTCATGGCCTCTGCCGCTAAGAAGGGACTTGCTTCAGCAAGTACCATGTCTGTTCCAAGACTTACCGCGGCTGCGTTTGACGGCATGGCGGTTGAACGCCGGATCCTAAGGGAAAAAGGCATTCCGGAAGAGGTCATTCCTACCCTGGTCAAAGCCAGGAAGGAGGTGACCGCACAACATTATCACCACATGTGGCGAAAATATGTTGCGTGGTGTGAGGCCAGGAAGGCCCCATGAAGAAATTTCAACTCGGTCGTTTCCTGCATTTCCTGCAAACAGGAGTGTCTATGGGCCTCAAATTGGGGTCCATTAAGGTTCAAATTTCGGCCCTGTCGATTTTCTTCCAGAAAGAATTGGCTTCAGTTCCTGAAGTCCAGAAGTTTGTCAAGGGAGTACTGCATATACAACCCCATTTTGTGCCTCCAGTGGCACTGTGGGATCTCAACGTAGTTCTGGGATTCCTAAAATCACATTGGTTTAAACCGCTCAAATCTGTGGATTTGAAATATCTCACAGGGAAAGTGACCATGCGGTTGGCCCTGGCCTCGGCCAGGCGAGTGTCAGAATTGGCGGCGTTTGTCTCAAAAAAGCCCATATCTGATTGTCCATTCGGACAGGGCAGAGCTGCGGACTCATCCCCAGTTTCTCCCTAAGGTGGTGTCAGTGTTTCACCCGAACCAGCTTATTGTGGTACCTGCGGATACTAGGGACTTGGAGGACTCCAAGTTGCTAGATGTTGTCAGGGCCCTGAAAATATAGTTTCCAGGACGGCTGGAGTCAGGAAGACTGACTTGCTGTTATCCTGTATGCACCCAACAAACTGGGTGCTCTTGCTTCTAAGCAGACGATTGCTAGTTGGATGTGTAGTACAATTCAGCTTGCACATTCTGTGGCAGGCCTGCCACAGCCAAAATATGTAAATGCCCATTCCACAAGGAAGGTGGGCTCATCTTGGGCGGCTGCCGAGGGGTCTCGGCTTTACAACTTTGCCGAGCTGATACTTGGTCAGGGGCACACCCTGACTGAGGAGGACCTGGAGTTCTCTCATTCGGTGCTGCAGAGTCATCCGCACTCTCCCGCCCGTTTGGGAGCTTTGGTATAATCCCCATGGTCCTGACGGAGTCCCCAGCATCCACTTAGGACGTCAGAGAAAATAAGAATTTACTTACCGATAATTCTATTTCTCGTAGTCCGTAGTGGATGCTGGGCGCCCATCCCAAGTGCGGATTGTCTGCAATACTTGTACATAGTTATTGTTACAAAAATCGGGTTATTATTGTTGTGAGCCATCTTTTCAGAGGCTCCGCTGTTATCATGCTGTTAACTGGGTTCAGATCACAGGTTGTACAGTGTGATTGGTGTGGCTGGTATGAGTCTTACCCGGGATTCAAAATCCTTCCTTATTGTGTACGCTCGTCCGGGCACAGTATCCTAACTGAGGCTTGGAGGAGGGTCATAGGGGGAGGAGCCAGTGCACACCATCTGATCCTAAAGCTTTTACTTTTGTGCCCTGTCTCCTGCGGAGCCGCTAATCCCCATGGTCCTGACGGAGTCCCCAGCATCCACTACGGACTACGAGAAATAGAATTATCGGTAAGTAAATTCTTATTTTTAGCTGCGTGCTATCCCTATTTAACAAATGCGATGGGGGCATCAATGCTCTTCTGGCACAGGGCACCAAAATGTTTAGTTACAGCTCTGCCTCCGGCTTCTCGCACCCTACTACATTAGAAACAAGTCAACAAAATGTGGAAACTTTCTTCTAAGGCAATTTTTAGCATTTTGACTGAGATCCACTATTATTGCTGCGTAACAATTAATGTTTCTGTAGTTTTAAAGAAACTATAAAATCTCCCGGTATAACAGAAAAACGCACTCTATGAAAACAGCTTATTTTTATCCATGCTCAATAATGTTCCGGCATGTTTATTATCAGTTTATGCAGCTCTGTAATCTCTGTAGAACAAATCATCTCTAACTCTTTACCATAATCACCAGTGCTGCTAACCCATGAAGATATTTATGCTGACAATATTGTAAAATGTGCCGATAGCCGCCTTACATATTTACTGATCCGTTATTATGCTACAGTATATCACAATGTAGCTACATCTACAGGAGGGGCTTGGGGAAATATAAAAGAAGCGTTCAGAACACTAAATTCAAAATCTTTTGGTGTAACATTTCTGTTTAGACTTTTCTTATGCCAGGAGCAATACAGATTTTTTACTAACATCTATTTTTTTTAAATTACCGTATATACTCGTGTATAAGCTGACTTTTTTAGCACATTTTTTATGCTGAAAAAGCCACCCCTCGGCTTATACTCAAGTGAGAGTCCCACTTACCTGTTCTCCGGTCTCTCCCGCTCATCTGCGGGCGCCTGCAGGCTCCGTGGGTGGTCCGATGACTGCTGATATCACCGCTCTTCTTTTCTCCTGCATGCCGGCAGCCTCTGTGTTACTGCATGTGTTGCGTTAGCACTTCCCATACATATGCGGTAACACAGCGCATGCAGTAACGCAGCGCATGCAGTAACGCAGCGCATGCAGTAACGCAGCGCATGCAGTAACACAGCGCATGCAGTAACACAGCGTGTATAGTATAAGCCCTAACACAGGATTCTCTATGCAAACATAGTCATGTCATCACATTTACCAGTAGCTGCTGCATTTCCCACCCTAGGCTTATACTAAGTTTTCCCAGTTTTTTTGTGGTAAAATTAGGTGCCTCGGCTTATATTCGGGTCGGCTTATACTCGGGTATATATGGTATTATTATTACCGACAGGTGGTAATTTAATTTATTTCACACACACTGGTCAGTAAATTTCAAAACAAAGAGAAGGGTAAACTTATCTGGCGCTACTGATAGATTGATGTCCCATACAAGTAATCCTCCAATATATATCAGCAGTAAAAACTCGTATCCACCCAAAAGTAAAACAGAATTGCATAAAGTGAAGTACAATTTTTTAATCTGCATCTAAAACCAATAGCACATAAAAAAATCACATAAAAGCTCCACACACATGTAACATGTAACAGATGGTAGACGTAATGACTGTGATTAAATGAAATTACCAGAAGCAAAGAACTGGCAAAGCAGTTCAGTAACAGCATGTGTAATGTGAGTCCCGGGCTCCCACAGATCTTATACCAACGCTGAATCAGCTTGTCTGGCTTTCACCTCATCACTGTCACGCTGGCGGCCAAATTTCAATGTCCCCGCTTCCAACGCGTTTCCACCTCTAAACTGAGGTCTTTTTCAAGGAGATCCAGTCAGTAAATTTACTCATCGCCAGGGCCATCACTGAAAGAGTAATATGCAAGTGTTTTGTTTTTTTTGTAACACCAGCGGCTAAATGTAATAGCCTCCGAGTTCCGGAGGTGCGGGAATTTTGTGCAAGTCTACCTGTTTTTTACAAAAAAAAGCAATCGATTACAAGGCAAAACCAGGTTGTTTTGTCCTGTAAATGATTGCTGCTTTAAAAAAACAGGCAGACTCGCACAAAATTCCTGCACCTCCGGAACTCGGAGGCAATTACATTTAGCCGCTTATCACAGAATTCACACACAGGCAGGACCGGACTGCCCATCTGGCACTTCTGGCAAATGCCAGAAGGGCCGATGGGCAGGTCCGGTCCCACATAGAGCTGGGAAGGCAGCGCAGCCTCTGGCTCTCTGCTTTGTCCGCCCCCCCCCCCACCGTTCTCCATGGAAATGGGGGCGTGCCGCGAGTCCATGCCCCCGGACTCGCGACGCCCCCCCCCCCCCCGCCCCCAGCAAGCGTCTACATGGAAATGGGGGGGTGCCACGAGTCCACACCCCCTGACTCACAGCACACCCCCATACATAATATCAGCTCCCTCCGTGATTAGCTTATTGCAGACATCGCAACTATGTTCCCCTCCTAGAACTTTAGTTCCGGCGTATGCATCCCATAATACAAGGCATTCTGGGGCACAATTTCGGGAGTGATGTCACAGTCAGAGACCACTGCACCACTACCAAGGGGCAGCAGCAGCAAGAGGAAGTCCATTAAAGATGGAGAAGCAACGGGCCAGCCAGACATACGTGATGTGTCCTAGCCAGGTGACGCACTCCTGGCTGCAGTCACATCAAATACTGTACCTTATTAAGAGGGTAAGAGAGAAGGGGGTCTGTGTGCAGTCTCCATAAGGGCCCCTTTCCTCTCAGTGGCACCCTGCTGTCCTGCTGCGCATGCACTGCCATCCATCGCTACAGTTGCCGCCGGGATCCCCTACCCCCCATCGAGACTACCCCCCGACGCAAACAACCCTCGCCCCGAGGATTTACTCACCAGTCCCAGGAGCCGCTGTCCGCTGCTTCCAGGAGGCTGCTGGGCGACGGATCCAGCTCCTGTGCTGTGACCTCCAGTGCTGTAAAGTGAGCTGCCGCTTTGCAGCATCACTTTACTGCAAAGGGGTCACAGCACAGAACATGGAGGACCCAGTGCCTGGCAGCACTCACCGGAGCACCGATCCCCGGCTCCTGGTATTAATTTTTTTTCAAAACTTTTTAATTCTATTTTAAAGGTGATCAGCTTGTGTGTCTGTGTTTTTTCAAATTTTTTTTTTTAGTAAATTAGGCCACATCGCATTTCCCGTTATACGTATGGGAAATGCGATGCAGGTTACTTAAAAGAATGACAATTAAAGGGTTTGGAGCAGTGCTTCACGAAGACTGCTCCAAATACCCTTCAATACATTGAGTGATACTAAAATAATGTGAAAAGGGTATGAAAATAATGTTAATAAATATGCCCCATTGACTTGTTGAACACGTCAGCATTCTGCAGATGTTGACATGTTCTATGTCAATGTTTCAACAATATCATAACTTGACATTGACATTGTGATGACGAAAATGTAATTGTCAACACTGTGAATACCGGCATAGTGACTGCATCCCATCTTTCACAAGAGCTGTCCTGGCAGTAAGTACCTAGAAATATGGCAGCGAGAACTCGCAAACACGCCGCCAAAATGCTGAAAATGTTATACATTACATCACAAATCTTTTCAAATAGACAGTGCCAGCCAATGAATCCACAAACACACTCAGCGTTCGCCCAGACACTCCCCCGTTTCTCCAGCCACTCCCGCATTTTTCCCAGAAACGGCAGCGTTTTTTCACACACACCCATAAAACGGTCAGTTTCCGCCCAGAAACACCTACTTCCTGTCAATCACATTACGATCACCAGAACGAAGAAAAAACCTCGTAATGCTATGAGTAAAATACCTAACTGCATAGCAAAATTACTTGGTGCAGTCGCACTGCGGATATTGGCCCTCATTCCGAGTTGATCGGTCGCAAGGCGAATTTAGCAGAGTTACACACGCTAAGCCGCCGCCTACTGGGAGTGAATCTTAGCTTCTTAAAATTGCGACCGATATATTCGCAATAATGCGATTACTAACTACTTAGCAGTTTCAGAGTAGCTCCAGACTTACTCTGCCTGTGCGATCATTTCAGTGCTTGTCGTTCCTGGTTGACGTCACAAACACACCCAGCGTTCGCCCAGGCACTCCCACCGTTTCTCCGGCCACTCCTGCGTTTTTTCCGGAAACGGTAGCGTTTTCAGCCACACGCCCCTGAAACGCCGTGTTTCCGCCCAGTAACACCCATTTCCTGTCAATCACATTACGATCGCCGGAGCGAAGAAAAAGCCGTGAGTAAAAATACTTTCTTCATAGTAAAGTTACTTGGCGCAGTCGCAGTGCGAACATTGCGCATGCGTACTAAGCGGATTTTCACTGCGATGCGATGAAAAATACCGAGCGAACAACTCGGAATGAGGGCCATTATCAATGTGCTTTCAACAGTGCTCTTCAAGGAGATGTTTTATAGGATGATAGTAAATTGTAACTAAATAATACAACTCCTTCATTTGAGGCTGCTGAAGGGCATCGGTGACCGGTTTAAGAAATGATTCTACAAAACAAGAAAGCGACTTGTTCCTGAAAGCCACAAAACTGCACTAAACATTCGGTATCCATGTTTTCAAAAGTAATTTGCCATAACCTGTCTGCAATACCGGTGTGCAGACATACCACAGTCATTTAACAAATACTTTTAAATATGCCTTCAGGTACTCTATAGTTCTTTATCTAGAATTGTTTTATCTCCATCTGTTTCTAAGTTGTTTATTTATAGTGCAGAGATCCAGATTACAGCTGTACAGATGGGAGCCATTGGTGGCAACTCGCAGAAAAATTCCTGACGATAAATTACTCGTTTAGAACATGAACAAATGGGACTGCTGGAAGGCAAAGGGAAGGGGAGACAATAAGGCTCATTTATGTGAAAAATATGGACAGGGATGTAATGAAGTCCGAGTTCAGTGGCCATGCCAGCCAAAACTTGGAGGTTTTTTAAAGGGGCAATCCTGTACAAGGCTAAACTATGCATTGTACAGGATTGCCCCTTTAAGAAACAGCCGAATACGGCCAGCATTCTGCATGGCCGCTGAACTTGGACTTTATTATTGGCACAAGTACTCTTTTTTTCCAGACCCTGGATCTATCCCAGGAAAATCTATCTCTACGTGGTTTTGAGGGGCTGCGGTAAGCACTGTGGCTAACTGAATTTGCCCCCAAGTGTGGGATAGGCCATAACATAGAAACTACACCATTGCCAGTGAAAGGGTTTAATAAACTTACCCCACAAAACTTAATTTGTCTTTTTTTATGTGGATCCAGACTCGGCAAGTAACTCCTGGTAGCACTGCAGACGTCACCATCTTGCCCTGCAAATCCCCATTTTCCCCAGTAAAGAAAAAAGGTGCATTTGCTGTATTTGTTGTGTTACATAGGAAAACAGTGGGCCTGAATCATGTCATTCCGATGTACTTAGGACTGGACCTGTACTGGTCACGCCTGTTCTAAAATCAAGTTTTTGGAAACCCTCTTCAGAAATTCTGGGTTTGCCACTGCAGTATCTGCTCAACATTCCTCCTAACCATTCCGATTTTTGGGCACTGTCCAGCCATCCCACATGCAGGCTGTAGTGTTCCATGGGTGGGGTACTCTATTCACCAGAGAGAGGGGCTGGGGGCATGCTCATCAGCTCCTGGAGTGCCTGGCATGCCCCCTTGTGCCAAAAATGGGGTGCATGGTTCATGTGTATGGCATTTTGTGTGAGGCCACACCTCTTTCAGCAAGGTGACACACCCTTTTCTGATGTGATTCGTAGAAGCACATCTGTAGGAAAGTTGGGAGATATGGATCACTATATGCTCCTAAGCTCTTGTGCAGTTGCCGTGGTTGCTGGTAGTTGTGGCCTGTCAGTTGTATAATGACATAGACCTGCGCTATCTGACATAATACTTCACATTGGACGGGATGTACTAAGCGGAAAAAGCGGTAAACTCACTGTTTACTGCATTTTCCTGATGTACTAACCCCCGGCCGGCAAGACAGCGCCGCGGCGGGGTTCGCCAGTTTTAGCTGGCGATAGTCCATAGAAGCCTATGGGCATCTCTCCGCGGCGCTGTGTGAGGGATCCGATAGGATCCCTCCCAGCATGCCCTGCGGCCGCCCCTGTCACCCCGCGCATGCGCAGACTGACTCCTGGGGCCGAATCCTGAAAGTCAGGCTGACGCTGCGCATCGCGGAGGACAGCTCTTATCGGAAGAGCTGTCCTCTGCAATGCTGATTGCATATGTTAGTACATATGCGATCAGCATCGTGGCGCATGGTGGCGATGGGCGGCGATGTACATTAGTACATCCCGCCCATTGTGAGGTATTTCAGAAATCCAGCTTTCACAAGTGGTCGTTCTTCGAGTATTATTAATTCTTGGTCTCACATCGGTTGAAATTTTTATATCAGTTCGTAGATGTCAGATCACTGAAGCCTTACACGCTCACCCAGCTAAAAGCAAATATTCATAGTTAAATAGCCCGCTTTTCCCTTATCTACAAGTGACAAATTATTTGCTTCCAACCTCAGGAACCTTTTTTTTCCTCTTTTATGTATATACTAGAGATGAGTGGTTCTGATTCCGAGGAATCAGAACAGCTCCGGACATGCCCGGCTCGAAATTTCGCAAGCCCAGCCCGCGAACGCCACGACAAGCTTGGGAGCGCGCAAGTGGCCGAACGTCATCATCCCGTGTCCGATTTCTTGCAAGACTTCGAGTCTATAAAGGCTTGACGTGACGCGGGTCGGTGCCATTTTCCTGCACGCTTCCACATTGCGAGGAGCTCTGCTGTGAGGTGCTGTCAGTCTGTCCTTTACAGGGAAGGCTGTCAGAGTCTCTGCTATCACTGGCCATCAGGGTCTGTCAGGGTCAATCAGGGCTGTGTCAGAAGTGGACGTCCATCACGGTGCTGTCAGTCAGTGGCCAGTGATCTATCTCATCCAAATGGGGGGATGTTTTCTGTGTTGCCATCTAATAGGCGTTACCGTTCTATTCTTTGTCGGACAAACCGGTTAAGGGGTAGTTTTTTCCCAAAAGCAATAAACATGTTAAACCAGATAGGACCGAGATAAACTGACAATTGGGAATGTCTTGGGTTTAGGAGTGCTCTCTTCGTTCTGTTCTTATGGTCTCTGTATATGCTTGCTTTTTAGTTTCGTTGATTGTTCATTGAACTATTGATGACAATAAAGTATTATTATTATTATTATTATTATAAGGGTCTGTCAGGGCCAATCAGGGCTATGTCTGGCGTCCCCCCAAAAATAAAAAACAATTCTTTGCTCTTTACATTGTTTGTTGTGTGCAAAATAAATGCACACTAGTACACCATAGTTACTTGTATTTAGTACCGTGTGATAAAGCGGTCTGACTCAACGCAGTGTGGCACAAATTGGTCCCCCCCCCAACCTTTTGACCATGTCAATCTTTTGCGGCCAGCCTATTGACTGCCTCTCTTTTTACTGTAGATCTATTGAACCAAACCCTCTATTTTCATGCCCTCCTACTCATGCCCCTGGTCCTGTATGAATTCAGTAGCATGTATTTTTGTGCTGTCACGGTGAATAAAAAAATGTTACTCAAAAAAAGGAGAAATAATGTTTTGCTGCTTTCATTCAGACATTAGAAGGAAGCTTTCATCTGCTATATTATAGAGGTCTTATAGAGCCTAACAGCCAAACCTAGAAAGTTCAAGATGGTTTTTATTTTGGAAGGTCATACACCCAGTGGCGCACCCAGGAGGGGTTTCCGAGCACCCAGAAACCCCCCTCCACTAAAAAAACAAAAAAAGTGTGTTTTTTTTGTGTGTTTTTTTAGCTGCATGAGTATTATTAATGGCTGTCTAGCGTCCTCTGCAGCCTGCTGTCTTCCTGGTGGCATTTGCAAGTGCAGTAAAAGTTTACTTTATTTTAATTATAGTACATATATATCCATGTGCATACATATATACACATGTATATACATACATATAAACACATACATATGATATATATACATATGTATATATACGTGTACTGTATGTGTATATATATATATATATATGTATATATATGTATGTTTAATATGCTATGTATATGTGTTTATGTATATGTGTGTGTATATATATATATATATATATATATACTGTATGTGTATATATATATATATATAACAATGTATGTGGTAGGCGGCACTCACGGCTCCAAAGAAAGTAAGACAGGACACTGTCTAATTCATATCGACGTTTCAATGATTCCAGTAAAACATTTTCATCATTCATATACACGGTATATATATGTGTAGATATGTATTATATATATATATATATATATATACACACACACACACACACACACACACACACACACACACTAGTTTTACGGACCCAGCATATACTGGGTCATCTCAGTCCCCACCCCCGTGATTGGCTCCAGCCAGTTCTGGAACCCCCCCCCATGCAAATCCTGCGTTTGCCACTGACACCTGGTAGCAGTTGATTTTGCCGACGGACACAATACCGACGGTCATAATCCCGACAGCCATTGACCGACAGCCAAAATACCGACATTCATTATGCCGACATGTTCAAAATGCCGACATAGCCAGAATACCGGCATTTGAAATGTCGACATGTCAAAATGTCGACATGCATTGTTGCAGTATTTTTGCCTCAAAACAGACTTGTTCATACTTTACCATCCCAGTGGACCTGGAGGAGGAATATAATAGTGTGCCGAGCGCAGCGAACCATGCAGGGGGACGCGGTACACTTAGACAGTGTCCATGTCGACCTATGTCAACATTTACACAAAAAAGAAAAGAAAAACTCATGTCTGTATTTTGACATGTCGGGATTTCAAATGTTGGTATTCTGACTATCACAGCATTTTGTTAGTATTTTGACCATGTCGGTATTTTGACTGTAGGTCAACGGCTGTCGGGATTATGACTGTCGGTATTGTGTCCATCGGTAAATCATACTGAACCCCATAGACCAGTGGTTCCCAGGCTCGGTACCCACAGCACCCTAACAGCCCAGCGCTGTCATCACTGGCAAGCCCGGCATAGCTATCCTTGAGGATGGAGGTTGGGAACCTCTGTGATAGAGACATATTAAGGACTGATACAAGTAAGTCTTGCAAGACTATCATTGCTTCTCCGTGTGGAACTCCTTGATGAGTAAACTGTCTTGGACCAGCGCCTCCAACACATCCATGGAAGTGATAAAGTGGGTGAGTCAGCAGAGAAAATGTGATGGATATTGTTATCAAAACATCCAGATCTTGGGGACATTCTGACACTGATTGATGTGTTACGAGGGAAGCAATTCCCAGAACCGTGAAACAAGTGGCAAAGTTTAAGTTTGCACCTTTGAGTTCCTGTGATGTGGAACAAAATGTTTCTGCTTACAAACTCATATTAAGCGACAAGAGTCTAACGTTAACACCTGAAAATTTGGGGAAAATGTTGGTTTTATATTGTAGCATGAATTAAAAGTAACAAATATTGTTAGCAGAAGCTAATGGGGGCAATATACATCCTTTGGGCATTATTATTTTTTTGTCCCATTCTTAATGCTTCATGCTGTGGATACCCCTCTCTCTAATGGGGTCATTCAGACCTGATCTCACGCTAGGATTATTCACTGCGCTGCAATCAGGTCAGAACTATACTATGCCCAGAACCAGAGATATCAGCCTTCCAGCAGCTGGTCCCTGCTGCAGCTCCACACGCCTAATATGCAGTTTTATATTTTCATTGGTGGATTGCTCTGGCTCCTGAACTCTGATCCCCAAGTCCCCAGTACCTCATGAAAGGTGTCCCCAGTACTTCCTGAAAGGTGGTACTCTCTAGTGTTTTACCTAATTGAAAGCTAAGAAATCTATTTTCAGAAACTGGAGATATCTGCAGTCAACTAAGCATCCTTCCCACCAGAAAATAATGAATATTAACTTTAAGCCCACTCCACTATCCACCCCTCCCCTGTGTATTAAACCCTGCCCTACCCCTCTGTAAGTCAAGTAGCGGGGCCCCTTCATTCAGCCCAATGTCCCCTTCCACAGTTTAGTGTTCTCCCTCCTACCTCATCGCCCACCATCGGTGCAGTCAAGGAGTAATAAGCAGAAATTACTGCTCCAGGTCCTACATGCTGAGCAGAAGAAAGAACACCCCCTACCGCCCGCGGGACATCAAAGCTGCAGGATGGGTAGGGGCCCCAGTGCATTGCTTTGCCCAAGGGCCTACACTGCTGTTAAGACAGCCCTGTTTGGGGTGGCAGTTGGTGTGGATCCCCGATTTCAATTTTGGACTACGCTGCCGCCCCAACTCTGGAGCCGCCACTGCATGATCTTAGTGTCTGGTGTACACACATTGATTCAATTAGCCGCAAGCCCCGCTACGTGCCATTGCAACAGCTCTGAATCGCTGGCATCGGCACATCAGGTTTCCACCGCGACGCACTAATCTTGCCCCAGAATCGCCGATACTTGCACGCACCCCTATGAGTTTGCAAAGAAAATCCTCCGTTCTCTGGGATGCAGAAAGACGAACATATGCAATGTGCTTACTGTACTTCTGGGTCAAGTCAGCTCGCGGCTATTTGAACCAACCTCATAAAGTGTCTGTCTGTATAATATAGAGCCTACAAATGAACAAGGAGAAAATGATAGCAGTCCTGCTGGCCTTTGGATGATTTGATCACATCCAGATGGGGTATGAAGACGTACAGTACACAGTGCAAGTTTTGATTAGTTTATTTGTCAGTCCATTAGATGATCTCGCCAAGAAACACAAGCACCGGCAATAAAAGTACAGCCATATGGTTATACTTACTTACCTTTTATTTTAGTTACACAATTAATGAATCTTATAGCAGATCTTCTATCTTAACGATACATCTTCATCCAAAATGAGATGTAGTAATTAATGACTAACCTTGAATGATGTCATTGTAAAATCTTTTTATTATTTTTTCGTAATATAAATACCATACCGTTATAATCAGCTTTGGAACACGGTTGTATATTACGAAGTATGGTGGCTGTGGATTTTGAAATTTGAGCCACATTTTCCAAGACAATGAAAAAGGTGTACCCTTTTTGTGGTAGGGTTTTTTAGTTAAAAAAAAGTGGTAGCCTAGTTGGCCTGGGATATTACCCCTACACACAATTAGCATATAAATTGACATGGCAAAAATTGGCAAAAAAAAATATTATTTTTACTTGCACAAGTGCACGTAGAATCGTACTGGTTGCAACTTTGCAATAGTGAATTAATGCAGAAGCAAAAAATTTAAATTATTTGTGGTGTTTAGGTAACAAAAATTTTTCCTTTGGTTCACTTTATTGAAATCTCAATAAAAAAAACAAAAAAACATTTTTTTCTGCCATTTTGATTTTAATTGTCTTGAAGAATGAGCAATGATACAATGAGCAATGTGCAATTATTATGGTGGCCAATCCCGGGATCGGGATCGGCGGGATCCCGGGATTTAGGGCCAAAAGCGTCCGGGATTCAATCCCGGGATTGGAAGCTCCCGGGATCAGCGTTACACGCCTCTGAGAGCCGCCAGGAGAGAGCGGAGGATGTTCCCCACCCGCCTGCCCCTGGTATATAGTGAGTTATGTGTGCAGGGTGGGGCGAGGGAGCGGCCACAGAGTTAAAAGCGCCATTTTTCAATCCCGATACCCGGGATTGAAAAAATGGCCCGGTATTCACTTCCCTAGCAATGATATAATATATATTTGGGATAAAAATATTTAACAAACCTTTTTTTAAAAAAAAAACAACAAGGTATTATGTCTATACTCCATAAAAAGATGTTGATGTTAGAATTTGTTGAGCACAAACGTCTAAAAATGGCCTCAGCACAGGGGTGACAAAAGCAGCAATGGGGTTAAAATTGTGAGGGTGGGATTGTAGCTTTACGGAAATAAATCACATATTCTTCATATTTTAACCAAAATAGATTGGAATATGTAGGTGTCACTGCTGTCCCCAGCACGACTGTCCCCATCACTGTCTTAGTCTATTGTTTATAACACAACGCATCAAACATGAATTCATTATGGTTCACTGTGAATTGTAAGGCATTGATGAGGAAGGCGGTAATATATCAATCTCATTCCATTATCTTTAGATACGTTCTATTGTTCTGATGACATGACGATGGATGTTTGACGACTGCATAGCACCACCAATATTACCTGCGCATATGATGAATGCCAACTGAATAGAGGAGTAAGTGGACCAAATTACAAAAGTTCTGAGCAAACTAAGTTTTTGAAGTTTACTTCTTAATCTCAATCGGAAGTGATGTAGACATTGATATATAAACCAGTGAAAAGAGTGGAGACAGAGACTAGTGGAGAAGTTGCCCATAGCAACCAATAAGCTTTGAGGAAATACACTCTAAAATGGTAGGTAAATGCTGATTGGTTTCTATAAGCAAATTCTCCATTGGTCCACCTCTCCGCTCTTTTCATTGCTTGATAATGTACACAGGGGTGTATCTAGGGGTCAGAGCGCCCCTGGCAAAGTAAGATACTGGTGCCCACCACCCTAAGACTTGATGTTCGGAAGGCCTAAAAATGTGCGTGGCCACACACTAGTACCCCCAATTCAAATTGCACCACACAGTAGTACCCCTCACTCACATTACATCGCACAGTAGTACCCCTAACTCACATTACACCACACCACACCGTAGCGTTCATTCAGTGCTGTATAAACTATACATTTTGGTGCCCTGTACAAGAAAGAGTTGGTAGCCTCCTCCCCCCCCCCCCCCCCCCATACTTGTAGCAGGGATAGCAAGCACTACAGGCACGTGCGAAAGATAAAGGGGCGTGGGGGTAGGGGAGGGAAAAACAATGTAGTTCCAATTCACATTACACTGCACAGTGTTACCACTTGTACACATTACCCCTAACCATACAGTAGGGACACCACTGTCTGCCTGCAAGAGACATTAATCCCCCCCCCGCAGCTGGCCACCCGCCCCTGCGCCCGCGAGAGAGACTAACTTTATCCCTCTGCGGCTGCCCACCCACACAAAACACTAACTTCCCCGTCGGCTACCCGAAAGGTACACCCCTATCCGCCCGCAAGAGTCATTAACTCCCCTCGGCGGCTGCCCGCAAGAGACATCCTTCCCCCGTAATAGACACACTGGGGTGGTCAATCGGCGTCACTCACGGATCTCCTGCTGTAGCAAGGACTTCACTTGAGCGGCCAGCAGGTACAGCACGTCACTGGCTCATGGGATCCCCCTTCACTGTCCCACGAGACTACCTGTGATTGGAGGAGCTCCTCGCGGCAGCTGTTACTGAACAGCTGAGCCGCTGGAGGGAGAGTTCTCCAATAGACAACGGACAGTGTGGGGCCCCGGGACTGCCGCCCCTGCCTTAATTCGCCCATGCCCATAGGCAGTACCTGTGTAGCTCAGCAGATAGCAGCCACTGGAACTTGAGCCGGAGTCCAGCACAGCGACCGCACTACAGTGAGGAATGGAAACTCTAAATAAACTACAGTTCCCAGCCGTCATTGCTGCCAGGATGTCCCGGCAGGAAGGGCTGCTGGGAACTGTAGTTTAAATCGAGTTTCTTCACTGTAGTGCGGCCGCGGCGCCAGACACCGACTCAAATTCCAGTGGCTGCTATCTGCTGAGCTACACAGGTACTGCCTCTAGTAATTGATTCTACACCCTGGCTGCGGGTGGCACCACCGGGTGGCGCCCCTCCCCTGCCGGCGCCCCTGGCGAGTGCCATCCTGGCCAAGGCGTAGATACGCCCCTGAATGTACATCAACCCTATAGTTAGGCACAAAATGGGTGCTATTAAAACTTAAAACTACTGTATAGGATGAGGCTCATAGCTAAGGCAGAAAGCTATTCTTTTCGGGATGTGTTAATGTTACTGTACCACTCTGCATGGTAATTACTGTAACTGTTCCTTAAAAAGTGTCCCCTCTATGTTCCACTTCCATTTTCATAAAACAAATCTCATTCCCGCACTGCACTGCAAATCAAAGTGCACGGTACTGTGTGGATCCAATTTGCAAAGCATGTCGTCCGTTTCGTGCTTCATAAAAAACTTGTTTGCAAATACACTAGGATTTTCAGAGTTCTTACCAAGAACCAAAAAAGCACACTAAGGGTGGAATTCAATTATTTGAAAAGTCGGTTGGGTGTCTGTTTTTTCCTGTCTATTAGATAGGAAAAAACAGACACACTTTTCAAACAATTGAGTACCCTCCCTAAAGAGTGCCCATACACCTAAAGATTTATCTTCCGATCTGGCTGGTTGGAACGAAAATCTGGTAATGGATGGGGGCAAATGACATGGATGGGAGCAAATGATAAATCTTTAGGTGTATGGGCACCTTAATGGGAAAAACCATGCTGCACTGCAGAAGGGGCAGATGTAACATGTGCAGAGAGTGTTAGATTTGGGTGGGGTGTGTTCAAACTGAAATCTAAATTGCAGTGTAAAAATAAAGCAGCCAGTATTTACCCTGCACAGAAACAATACAACCCACCCAAACCTAACTCTCTCTCTGTACATGTTACATCTGCTTCACCTGCAGTGCAGTTTTTGTTTTGCCCAATTGCTAACTTTTTTGGTTTGCTAACAACTCTGAATAACCCCCACAGTCTCTTAGTAACTGATGCAGGCACATGAATGGGGTATGGCACAAAATGTAGAGATTCAGAATGTCGACATACAGTAATAATGACATAACCAGAATGATGACATTGGCCATGTCGATAGCCAGCATGTCAACTTTAATTTTCAGAATATTGTAGAGCTACCCTAATTTTAGCCTTTACTGCAACCTAGCCATGGCCCTAACACTAAAATTGACTGTCGACATTCACAGTGTCAATACTATGACCAGGTGGCATGTCCATGTTGACATTCAGATCTGGCTGACATTCTGGATGTCGGCATAATGAGTACATACCCAATAATTTGTTTTTCACCTATTTATTTGACACTATCAAAAATAAAATAATTTTTGTGTGTTCTACAATATGTTCATTTAAAGTGGAATACGGACTATTGGTCGACATACATTAGGTCGACAGTCATTAGGGCAACCCCATAACCTTTAGTAACCTTGTGGAGAACGAAGCTAGACACCGTGCCCGAAACGTGGTGAGTGAAGCAAGCCCACAAGGGGGCGAGTTTCAACAATTGGTGCTCCCAGATGCCAAAACTATCCATGCTAACCCCAAAAATGCTGAAAAATTTTGTGTCGACCATTGTCATGTTGACCTTTGGACCCTGTCAACCTTTTGTACTTTTTGACCTTTTCCAAAGTCGACCTTTCATATGTCGACCTTTTGTCCGTGGCGACCTAGTGTCTGTCGACCATAGGGGGTCGACCTAATGACTGTAGACCTTAGGCTTCTAGACCGTCAATACCACACCCATTTAAAGTTTACTGTATCCTGAAATTTACTGTATTCGTACATTCCATGGGATAGAGGGACAGGGGTCACGGCCAGCAGCTCACAGAGCACTGGGCATGCCCCCTCATTGATGAAATTGGGGACAGGGATCACGATCACAGATCTTCCATCCAGACCACACCCCCGAGCCATGAGGCCACACCCCCTAATATGTCCCTCTTCAGGAGCGTTTAAAGTTTGGAGGTATGCAAAAGATTTCATTATATCAACTGAATTTAGGGCAGAAAAAAATTGGCAAGGGCTTTGTAACAATTTACAACCCAAAGGAAAACAGCTTGTGCCCCCATTCAATGCTTTTCCTATGGGAATTTTATTTTTACTTTGACGTGTTATGCCTCAACAACCTGACCACTTATCAAAATTCTGCGACCTTACTGCACATCTACATTACACACCCTATTGAATGACACCTGAGCCATCAAAATCGGTGTTGTCATTGCGGAAGTAGTTGGTCGCACAAAAGAATTGCTTAGCTGATTAAATATATAGATAATTGAGGTTTGATTAAGTATCTTGGCTCTTGGCAGTCACACAATGAATCAGCCATGCTGTTCACTAACTAAAATGACAAGTGCAGGAAATATTAACTGTCTTTTAGTTTCAAATGTATTGGCATTTGTTACTGGAAAAGTTTTATTTGGAACAGAAGCCAACTGATGGCACAGATGACCTGCAATGCAACTCTGCAGAATTTGGGCATTTTGGTAAGAGGATTAATTGCAAATTGCTACATTATGAGCCTAATAATAACGTTTCCAAAAATACACTAAATATTGGCACACACTGGAAGCTGCCTTATTGGATAATAATTCTTCAAGTTCATAGTCTGAAATGAAAGTTCATCAAGCAAGAGTTCAGAATAATATTAATAGTTGTTCCTTTTGCCTACAGACACTGCATAGCAGACTTTATAAATCAAACCATGAAATGTGACCTGTTTGTAAACACCGTCCGATTGGCTACAAAGCATTCTTTTCCCAATCAATTTCTAAACGGAAGACAATGATGGATGAGCAAACAATGAAGACTGAATACAATCTATAATTTCAGATCTTTACACATTCATGATTAATCCAATTGTTTTCCTCCCTGGGATCAAGTCTCCACTTTGCCACATGTTGGCATAGATTTCTATGGGGGCTGCTGTGGTGCCGGAATTACCAAGCACAGGAATCCCCATCTTCAGATGGCCGTAGCCTATAGAAGCCGAGGGATGCCTTTCTTGTGGCTCCAGCTTGCGCAAGAGCAGATGGATGTCGGCACATGCGCACTAGTGCAGCAAGGGAGGTATAACACTAATGTGATCATAATGTAAGCATATTACCTCTCACTGATTGCCAGGATGGGCTCCAGTCAGACATTAGCAGGGGCAAGGGCATAGCTACGTTAGGTGCAGGTGCAATGGGACCCAGGCCACCTCTGGACCCAGCCCTCTCTATGCTCCTAGTTGTGCTGCCACAACGGGCGCTCACCTCCTGAGCCCTGTGGGCTGCTTTTTATTTTGTTAGCAGTGAACTGCTGCACTGCAGGCCTGCTCCGTCTCTCCTAACTGATGCGGGAAGGAGGTGTGGCATTGCTGAGGCTGTCGCTCCTCCCAGCATCAGTGAGAAGCGACCAAGCCGACCGGGAGAGCAGGTGTGCCTGCAGTGCAGCAGGATACTGCTAATGCGGCGCCGACTCTATGGAACTCCCTTCCCCGCACAGTGTGAGAGGCCCCAATTATAGCATCTTTGAAAAACAGACTCAAGACTTCCTGTTTACTCAAGCATTTCTATAGTGTCCCTTTAGTATCTACATGATCTCTGTATTTTATGAAAAGCGTTTCTGTACTTCATTGTTTCTGTACTATATTATGCTATGTATCTGTTAAGCATCTTGAGTCCTATTGGATAAATAGCACTATATACAGTAAATAAAATTATTATTCTTATTAATAATAAACAGCAGCCAATGGGGCTCTGAAGATCAGTGTCTGCCCACTATGAGTAGATTGGGGTGGTGCGGTGCGGGTGTGTGTGATTGTGCTATGGGGCCACAATAAATATATTCCATGGCCCTGATCAAGGGTGTACCAATGTGAGTAGTAGGAATTGCATGGCTTCTTTCGGATTCATTCACAGTTCAGTAAGCAGCTAGCAGTCCAGACTTCATAGCTGCTTATACTGTAGCTTGGGCAAGATTCAACAAACCTAATAAATAAAATAGTGACAGCAGGGGTGGATATAGATCAAAATGACTGGGGGGGGGGGGGGGGGGCAACATGATAGGGGAAGCGGGGCTTTTTTTTTGCATGTGCGCTCCTGGGAAAGTGGATGCGATATCCATGAGCTACACTCTCATTGTGGGTGACGTGGAGAGACAGTGGGAGAGGGAGAGGCAGAGAGTGACAGGAAAGGGTGACGAAGAGGCAGTGGATGATGCCAGAGAGAGGCAATGGGTGTCAGGGAAAATGTGAAGGAAGAGGCAGAGGGTGACAGGGAGAGGCAGTGGATGATGCCAAAGAGAGGCAATGGGTGTCAGGGAAAATTTGAAGGAAGAGGCAGAGGGTGACAGGTGTCACAACTGAGGGCTAGTGTCGGTAACTGGAAGCCTCAGTTGTAGGGGCTAACGGGTACCAGAATGTAGGAGGTGAGAGAGGACTCCTAGACAGGCGCTAGGCAGTAGTACCAGATGCCCGAAGGCGTGACCACAACAACAGAAGATGTCTTTGAGGGTTTTTATTAAATCATAAGAGTCAAATAATGTGCAACCAAACAATAAATGTCACAAGTGAATGTTAAGAACACAACTGGTTACCACCAGTAATCCGGAGTATGAGTGGAAGTGCTGTATAATGCTTGGGAACCCAGGTGAGGTATAAAGTAATGCTAGGGATCGCAGGTGAAGCTTTAAATGAAACTGGGGTTCATAGGTAAAGCTGAGAGTGAAACTGGGGTTCACAGGTGAGGCTGAGAGTGAGGCTGGGGTTCGCATGTAAAGCTGTGAATGAAGCTGGGGTTCGCAGGTAAGCTGTGAATAATGTTGGGGATCACAGGATTTATACTCCACGGAAATGGTGAGAACTGCAGGAAGGTAAATAGAGGACTGCTGGAGAGTGGCTGCTGGAAAGCCAGAGTAATACACTCTGCTAGCGCTGGGTGCGAGAACAAGGGAAGCAGGTTGCACCACAGAGCATTAGCATGGGAGAGCTGGAACTGCACCGCAGAGGGAAATCACAAGGGAGTCAGGCTATGCTGCAGGAAACATCCACAGGAGAGTCCACAGTGAACTGCACACTGGAAACGCTGGAAAGACCATTGAAGCACTGACAACCTTCTGGGTGCTGGGACAGGATATTTATACCTGCTGGATAGCAGGGATTGGCTGACAGTTATGCCCTGGCTCCAGCAGCACTATGGATAGGTGAGAATGGTGACATGTGATCCAAGTCCAAAATGGCTCCGCCCATTGACGGAGATTGAAAGGGAAAGAAGCACTCGGAAACCATGTGTTAACAACAATGGTGGCGGAGGACGCAACAGCAGAAACTCCACGCGCCCAGACGTGCACAGCGGCCACGAGGATGGAAGCGGCGGCCGGGGCACACAGATTATGCACATCCAGCAGAAGACCACAGACGCGGCAGTGACGGCCGCAACGGGGCTGAGAACGCCGCACCACCGTAAGTGCATATACTGAGAAGGACGCTAAAACCAGTGCTGCAGGCAATAACAATAACATAGCTATAGCCTGCCCCTGGCTCACTGAGACAATTTTAGGAGGCACCTAACAGGTAGGAACCGGCGTCTAGCTACCCGGATCGTGACAACAGGGAGAGGCATGGGATGATGCCAGGGAGAGGCAATGGGTGACATGAAGAAGGTGATGGGAGAGGCAGTGACAGGGAGAGGATGCCGGAGAGAGGTAGTGGGTAACGGAGTGAATGACAGGGAAAGGCAGTGGGTGACAGGGAGAGAGTGACCAGGAGAGGCAGTGGGTGATGCCAGGTAGAGGATGACAGGCAGAGAATGACAGGGAGGGGCAGTGGGTGACAGAGTGAGGGTGACAGGGAGAGACAGTGGGTGATGCCAGGTAGAGGATGACAGGCAGAGAATGATAGGGAGAGGCAGTGGGTGACAGAGAGAGGGTGACAGGGAGAGGCAGTGAGTGATGCCAGGGAGAGGATGACAGGCAGTGAATGACAGGGAGGGGCAGTGAGTGATGCCAGGTAGATGGTGATAAGTAGTGGGTGACAGGGAGAGGGTGACGGGGAGAGGCAGTGGGCGATATTATAGGCACTGGGCAGGATGGGAAGGGGGCAGTGAGATGGTGGGGGACACTAGGCTGGAGAAGGGTGTACCTGGGCTGAATTAAGGGGGGGGGGGGGCATCAGTGTGACTGGACTGGTTGGAGGGTTCTTACTAAGGGGCAGCTAGATGAGGGCAGTGGGCTGGTTGGAGTAGTGTAGGGGGAGACACTAGGCTGGCAGGGTGGTAGACACTGAGATAGGGGGTCAGTGAGATGTGGGGGAACACCACTGAGCTGGATGGGAGGGACACTTTGTGAATGGGGATGCACTGGGCAGGATGGGAAGGGGGCAGTGAGATAGCAGTGGGAGGGGGAACACGGGGCTGACACAGCGGCTGCAGGGTATGCTGGGAGGGATCTGATCGGATCCCTTTGACAGCACTGATGCAGAAAGAAGCCCAAAGGCTTCTATAGGATAACACAATCTATAGCTGCCGTTACCCACTACATCGTAAACCTGGCAGCGGGAATTTAGTACATATGGAAAATGCGGTACAACCCTGAATAGTGAGTTTTTACTGCATTTTCCCGTTAGTACAACCTGCCCACTGTGTTGCTGCACTTAGTGCACTATGAATAAAAATTATCTTAAATGAGAGTATACAACTAGAGATGTACACCGGCCCAAGTCTTGGGTTTTGGGTTCTTGTTTTGGATCTGTGGGCCTAATTCAACAGTGGTCGCAGGCTGAAGCCCGATGAGGTGTGCACATGTGAAGGCATCTCATTTGTGTGATCGCCTCTGCCTGATTGACAGGCAGAAGCGGTCGCGTGGCATGTTGGCGGCATTGCGGCAGAATTTTCGAGGCAGGCGTGTCCGGACCATTTGCAGTGTGGGCTGCGGTGGCTGCGTTTCATCACATGCAGTTGCTGTGGCCAAAAACATGGTGGGTTGCCATCTGCCTTTGCAGCTAGGCTACATAGGCAGGGAGCTACTAGGCAGGTGCGAAAGCTGCAAGGGGATGGGGGGGCAGGACCCGGCATGCGGGGCGGATTTGCACTGTGCTGAGCCTCTCCCCACATCTCAAAGACTTTGATCGTAGATGTTTCGTTTTTTCGCACAACTACGATCAGGTCTGAATTAGGCCCTGTATCTCCTTCGTGTTTTGGATCTGTGGGGCTAATTCAGACCTGATCGCTGCTGTGCGTTTTCGCACAGCTGGTAATCAGGTCTGAACTGCGCATGCGTATACACTGCAATGCGCAGGCGCGACGGGGAGCGCCGGACAGCGACGGGGTGGTGCGAAAAATCTGATCGCACCAGCGATCGCAAGAAGATTGACAGGAAGAGGTCGTTTGTGGGTGGCAACTGACCGTTTCTAGGGTATGTCCGGAAAAAGGCAGGAGGGACCCGGCGTTTTGTGGGAGGATTCGTGACGTCAGCTCCGGCCCCGATCATCGCAGCGGCTAAGTCCTGGGCTGTGCAGAGACTGCACAAACAGCTCTGCTGCACATGTGATCACACACCTGCACAGTGATTTCCCCCTCCCCCTGTAGGCGGCGACTACCTGATCACAGGGATGAAAAAAACGCACCCTAGCGATCATGTCTGACTCTGAATTACCCCCAGTATTTGTTTTGCCAAAACCTCCCTTGCGAGTTCTGGATCTGTATTTGTTTTGGATCTGTATTTTTATTTTTAAATCATAAAACATCTAAATTCAGAGAATTTGGGCCTGTTTTTGTTCCTACAGTATTATTAACCTCAATAACATTAATTTTCACTAATTTCCAGTCAATTTTGATCACCTCATAGCTCACAATATTGTTTTAATCCAGTTTAGGCCAAAAGGTTGCACCACAGTAGCTGGATGACTAAGCTAAGCGACAGCAGTGGGTGGCACAAACATGTGGTACTTACATTTCCAACGTGGCTCATCTAGGAAACAGAATGGCACTGCAGTGGCAGACAGGGTGGTAGTTTAATAAACTATGAAAATGTTTGTAGTCTTGTTAGGGTCTCCTGCCCTGTGCTGCCACGTCGTCATGGCAACCGGGAGACAAGTGCTAGCGGAGTAACCTGAGCGCAGCTGATACTCCGGTTCGGGTCTTTTGCTGTGCAGTGGTTATAGGCTCTGTGCACGGCAGGGGATCCGGTGCTGGTTTTTGTGCTCACAGTCTGTGAGGTCTGAGTGGGGCGTGGACAGCACCTGCTTTATAAGGCATCTTCTCAGGGTAAGCAGATGCTGCTGAATCTTTGTTGGTTAGTCAGTTCCTGAAAGTTAGCCAGTACTGTGTAGCTTTGTATTTGTTTGTTGCTTACTGCAAATAGGCCTGGGGATTTGGTATTACACTCTGCCAATCCAGACCTAGCAGTAAGACTGGAGTCAGTCGTTTAGCTTGCTGGGGTTCTGTTACTACTCTGTGAACTTAGCAAGTTTGCGGCTGTATTCTAAGACTTGCCTGTCTAATCCTGTCTCACTGTGCTAGGTGTCAGGGGTCAGTTTAGTGGCAGTAAGCTGAACCTGTGCACTGCAAGTGAGAATTAGGATTGTGGAGACTCTCCTTGTGTCTATCATTCCATCTCTGACCAAGGAGTTTACTGCCACACCCGTTGGTAACCTTTTAGGGTTTTGCTGTTGCCCTTAGCAACAGCATTTCGGGTTCTCTACGTATTAAAACACAACATCTTGCTTTTCCCATCTGAGCATTTCTAATACAAGGGAGATACCCAGTTCCTTAGCCTCTGGGCTTCTCTGTTCACTTTGTGTGTATTTTGTTACCCTATCACCTTCTGTGTACGTTATGTCATATTCCCCAGTCTGTCTGTGAGTCCATTTGTTTTGCATAACAGTTCAAACACCAGTACATTCCTGCAGGCACTGGAGTGCATAACAGTTCTGACACCAGTACTTTCCTGCAGGCACTGGTGTGCATAACATATTCAGCAGCCTAATACTCCTGTTGAAATTTTGTGGGAATATGGAGCATACCCCTCAAAATACGTTGCAACAGGTGGTCGATCAGGTGCAGGTCCTGACTCGACAATTTAATGATTTGTCCATTAAAATGCACACCTCCCAGGCTGCTGGCGGAGCTCCCGCAGCAGCAGCACCTGCAGGGGTTAAGGAGCCGAAAGTAAATCTCCCGGATCGTTTTTCTGGAGATCGCTCGCAGTTCTTTTGTTTCAAGGAGAGCTGCAAGCTATACTTCCGGCTTAGGCCTCAGTCTTCTGGGTCGGAGATTCAGCGGGTGGGCATAGTGATTTCCTTGTTACAAGGAGACCCACAGGTCTGGGCATATGGGTTGCAGCCTGACTGTCCGTCGCTTAAAAGTGTTGATGCTTTTTTTACGGCACTGGGCATGTTGTATGATGACCCTGACAAGACGGCCTCAGCCGAGGCTCAGATTTCGATCCTTAAGCAAGGGCGAAGGCCAGTTGAGGTTTACTGTACGGAGTTTCGGAGGTTGGCCCATGATACCCAGTGGAATGACCCAGCCCTGAGACACCAGTACCGAAGAGGTCTTTCTAACCAGATAAAGGACCAACTGGTACAATATCCCTTGCCTGATAGCTTGGATCAGCTCATGCAGTTATCCATCCGGGTGGATAGACGGCTGAGAGAGCGTAGGCTTGAAAGGGAGACTGAGATTTCCTTCCTTCCCAAGGGAACCTCAGACTCTGAGGAATTTTCCGAGGAGCCTATGCAGATTGGGGCTACCCGCCTCTCCTCGCGTGAGAAGACACGGAGGAGACAGCAGGGGTTGTGTTTGTACTGTGGGAATAAAGGTCATGTGGTAGTATCATGCCCAGAAAAGCCGGAAAACTTCAGGGCCTGAGGGTGATGGGAAATATCCTGTCAGGCCAGAAGTCAGAATTTCCCAAGAAGACTTTTATCATTCCGGTGACCTTGAAGATCCTCGGTCAAACTGTCAAGACTGAGGCCTTTGTGGACAGTGGGGCCGACGGGGTTTTTATGGACCGCCAATTCGCCCTGAAACACTCTGTTCCCTTAGTACCCTTGGCATCGGAAATTGTGATTTGTGGGTTAAACGGGGAACCATTATCCCAAGGTAAAATTACCTCTTGCACTAGCCAGATTTCTTTGTTTATTGTAGCCACACACTCTGAAAAATTGTCCTTTTATGTGACTGTCTGTACTTTTGCCCCATTGGTGTTGGGGTTACCCTGGTTAAGGGCCCACAATCCTCAATTTGACTGGGTCTCTGGGGAGATTCTTAGTTGGGGTACTGATTGTTTCAGGAGTTGCTTGAGCCTTCCAGTCAGGCTCTCGCAGCTAAGTTTGCCAGGATTGCCAGGGTGTTATGCAGATTTTGCGGACGTGTTCTCCAAAAAAGTTGCAGAGGTACTACCTCCCCATCGCCCCTATGACTGTGCCATTGATTTGTTGCCAAATGCTAAGCTTCCCAAGAGCAGGTTGTACTCCCTGTCACGTCCTGAGACTCAGGCTATGGCAGAGTACATTCAGGAGAACTTGGCTAAGGGATTTATCAGACCTTCACAGTCTCCAGTTGGGTCGTGGTTCTTCTTCGTGGGTAAAAAGGACGGTTCGTTGCGACCCTGCATCGACTTCAGGGAATTGAACCGTATCACGATTAAAAACTCATACCCACTGCCTCTCATTTCGGTCTTGTTTGACCAGCTTCGTACTGCCACCATTTTTTCTAAGATTGACCTACGCGGTGCGTACAATCTAATCCGAATAAGAGAGGGGGATGAATGGAAGACTGCCTTTAATACCCACTCAGGGCATTATGAATATTTGGTGATGCCTTTTGGGCTCTGTAATGCCCCGGCAGTCTTCCAGGATTTCATGAATGATGTGCTCAGGGAATATTTGGATAGATTCTTAGTTGTATACTTAGATGACATCCTAATCTTCTCCCATTCCCTGGAGGAACATCGGAAGCATGTACGCTTAGTCCTCCAGAAACTCAGAGACCACCGGCTTGGGGCGAAGCTGGAGAAGTGCGAATTTGAAGTTCAGCAAATCGCATTTCTAGGATATATTATCTCCTCAGAAGGTTTCCAAATGGAGGGTTCCAAGGTACAGGCAGTCCTGGATTGGGTGCAGCCCACTAGTTTGAAGGCGCTTCAGCGTTTCCTGGGCTTTGCAAATTTTTATAGACGATTTATCGCTAGATTTTCGTCTATAGTGGCGCCCTTGGTGGCACTCACTAAGAAAGGGGCGGATGTTGCTCACTGGTCTTGTGAGGCTAAAGCGGCTTTTGCCCGTCTCAAAAGGGCATTTGTTTCGGCCAAGGTGCTGCGACACCCAGATCCAGAGCGTCCTTTTGTGGTGGAGGTGGATGCCTCTGAGATGGGTATTGGGGCAGTGCTTTCTCAGATGGGAGTGTCTGATAATCGCCTTCATCCCTGTGCTTACTTTTCCCGTAAATTTTCGCCTGCCGAGATGAATTATGACGTGGGTAACCGGGAATTGTTGGCTATTAAGGATGCACTCGAGGAGTGGAGACACTGGCTTGAGGGGGCTAAGTTTGTGGTCTCAATTCTCACTGACCATAAGAATCTGGCATATTTAGAGTCAGCGAAGCGTCTCAATGCCAGGCAGGCACGATGGGCTTTGTTTTTTGCTCGCTTTAATTTTTTGATAACATATCGCCCTGGGTCAAAAAACATCAAGGCTGATGCGCTCTCGCGGAGTTTTGCTCCAATCCAGGAGACCACCGAGGAGCCGTTGCCCATTGTTTCCCCATCATGTATTAAAGTGGGCATTACCCAGGACCTCTTATCATTAGTCCTTAGAGCACAGGAGCAGGCTCCTCCAGACCTTCCGGTAGGTCTTTTGTTTGTGCCTCCTAGGTTAAGACAGCGAGTGTTCCTGGAATTCCATGCCAAGAAGTCGGCAGGTCACCCGGGTATTGCCAGAACTCGGGAGTTGCTATCTAGGGCGGTGTGGTGGCCCTCGGTGGCTAAGGATGTGGATCAGTGGGTTCGGGCATGTGACATCTGTGCCCGAAATAAGACTCCTAGAGGGGTTCCTGTTGGCCCATTACATCCACTCTCTATCCCATCTAAGCCATGGACCCACATTTCAATGGATTTTGTGGTGGACTTACCCAAATCCTCGGGGATGACAGCCATCTGGGTTGTCGTTGACAGGTTTTCGAAGATGGCGCACTTCGTTCCACTGGTTGGGCTGCCATCGGCCAGACGCCTGTCTGAATTATTTATGCTGCATGTTGTGCGTCTCCACGGGTTGCCACTTGATGTGGTCTCTGACCGCGGATCCCAGTTTGTGGCCAAATTCTGGAGGGCATTTTGTTCCGATCTCCAGATTTCTGTCAGCTTGTCGTCAGGCTACCATCCGCAGTCTAATGGGCAGACTGAAAGGGTGAACCAGTCCTTGGAGCAGTTCCTCAGGTGTTATGTCTCCAAGTGTCAGACTGACTGGGTTGCTCATCTGTCCATGGCGGAGTTTGCCTATAACAACGCGGCTCACTCTGCTACAGGGATCTCTCCCTTCCTTTGTGTGTATGGGCATCATCCTAAGGCCAATTCTTTTGACCCCCTGGACTCCACGCCTGGTGGTTCCTCTGTGGTTTCGGTCCTTAGAGGTATTTGGCGGAAAGTGAAGAAAGCCCTTGTGTCTGTGTCATTAGTGACCAAAATTGTTTTTGATAAGCGGAAAAGACCCTGCAGCTTCAAATTAGGAGACTTCGTCTGGTTGTCTACCAAGAATTTGAAGTTGAGACAGCCATCTCATAAGTTAGGCCCCCGGTTCATCGGCCCTTATAAGATTACCAGGGTTATCAATCTGGTGGCATTTCAGTTAGATCTGCCCCGTTCTTTGGGTATCAATAAAACATTTCATTGTTCCCTTTTAAAACGGGCGATTAGTAATCCTTCTTCCAGTGGAAGACCTTCCCCTCTTCTGATACGTGGCCAGAGGGAGTTTGTTGTTGAAAGGATTCTTGACTCCAAGGTGGTTCGGGGTCGGCTGTCATTTTTGGTGCACTGGAAGGGGTATGGCCCGGAGGAGCGGTCGTGGGTGCGCAGTTGTGATCTTCATGCCCCCAGACTGATACGCTCTTTCTTCTCGCAGTTCCCCGATAAACCCGGTGGTAGGGGTTCTTTGACCCCTCGTCAGAGGGGGGGTACTGTTAGGGTCTCCTGCCCTGTGCTGCCACGTCGTCATGGCAACCGGGAGACAAGTGCTAGCGGAGTAACCTGAGCGCAGCTGATACTCCGGTTCGGGTCTTTTGCTGTGCAGTGGTTATAGGCTCTGTGCACGGCAGGGGATCCGGTGCTGGTTTTTGTGCTCACAGTCTGTGAGGTCTGAGTGGGGCGTGGACAGCACCTGCTTTATAAGGCCTCTTCTCAGGGTAAGTAGATGCTGCTGAATCTTTGTTGGTTAGTCAGTTCCTGAAAGTTAGCCAGTACTGTGTAGCTTTGTATTTGTTTGTTGCTTACTGCAAATAGGCCTGGGGATTTGGTATTACACTCTGCCAATCCAGACCTAGCAGTAAGACTGGAGTCAGTCGTTTAGCTTGCTGGGGTTCTGTTACTACTCTGTGAACTTAGCAAGTTTGCGGCTGTATTCTAAGACTTGCCTGTCTAATCCTGTCTCACTGTGCTAGGTGTCAGGGGTCAGTTTAGTGGCAGTAAGCTGAACCTGTGCACTGCAAGTGAGAATTAGGATTGTGGAGACTCTCCTTGTGTCTATCATTCCATCTCTGACCAAGGAGTTTACTGCCACACCCGTTGGTAACCTTTTAGGGTTTTGCTGTTGCCCTTAGCAACAGCATTTCGGGTTCTCTACGTATTAAAACACAACATCTTGCTTTTCCCATCTGAGCATTTCTAATACAAGGGAGATACCCAGTTCCTTAGCCTCTGGGCTTCTCTGTTCACTTTGTGTGTATTTTGTTACCCTATCACCTTCTGTGTACAATATGTCATATTCCCCAGTCTGTCTGTGAGTCCATTTGTTTTGCATAACAGTTCAAACACCAGTACATTCCTGCAGGCACTGGAGTGCATAACAGTTCTGACACCAGTACTTTCCTGCAGGCACTGGTGTGCATAACAAGTCTACAGAAGAAGACAGTAAGCAACGCTCCAAACAGCGCATAATGCAAAGAAAAGAGGTGCAAGATGGAATTGTCCTTGGGCCCTCCCACCCACCCTTATGTTGTGTGTATTAAACAGGACATGCACAGTTTAACAAACTAATCATTTCAGCAACAGGGACTGTCACTTGTGGCTGAAATGATTGGTTTGTTTGGGCCAAAAATAAATAAATAATTTTTTAGAACGACTAATAAGTAATGACTGAGGATTAGTGATGTGCACCGGAAATTTTTCGGGTTTTGTGTTTCGGTTTTGGATTCGGTTCCGCGGCCGTGTTTTGGATTCGGATGCGTTTTGGCAAAACCTCCCTGGAAATTTTTTGTCGGATTCGGGTGTGTTTTGGATCCGGGTGTTTTTTTTTACAAAAAAAGCCTCAAAAACAGCTTAAATCATAGAATTTGGGGGCCATTTTGATCCCATAGTATTATTAACCTCAATAACCATAATTTCCACTCATTTTCAGTCTATTCTGAACACCTCACACTGCACAATATTATTTTTAGTCCTAAAATTTGCACCGAGGTCGCTGGATGGCTAAGCTAAGCGACCAAAGTGGCCGACACAAACACCTGGCCCATCTAGGAGTGGCACTGCAGTGTCAGACAGGATGGCAGATTTAAAAAATAGTCCCCAAACAGCACATGATGCAAAGAAAAAAAGAGGTGCAATGAGGTAGCTGTGTGACTAAGCTAAGCGACCCAAGTGGCCGACACAAACACCTGGCCCATCTAGGAGTGCACTGCAGTGTCAGACAGGTTGGCACTTCAAAAAATAGTCCCCAAACAGCACATGATGCAAAGAAAAATGAAAGAAAAAAGAGGTGCAAGATGGAATTGTCCTTGGGCCCTACCACCCACCCTTATGTTGTATAAACAGGACATGCACACTTTAACAAACCCATCCTTTCAGCGACAGGGTCTGCCACATGACTGTGACTGAAATGACTGGTTGGTTTGGGCCCCCACCAAAAAAGAAGCAATCAATCTCTCCTAGCACAAACTGGCTCTACAGAGGCAAGATGTCCACCTCCTCCTCATCGTCCGATTCCTCACCCCTTTCACTGTGTACATCCACCTCCTCACAGATTATTAATTCGTCCCCACTGGAATCCACCATCTCAGGTCCCTGTGTACTTTCTGGAGGCAATTGCTGGTGAATGTCTCCATGGAGGAATTGATTATAATTCATTTTGATGAATATCATCTTCTCCACATTTTCTGGAAGTAACCTCGTACGCCGATGGCTGACAAGGTGAGCGGCTGCACTAAACACTCTTTCGGAGAACACAATGGAGGGGGGGGCAACTTAGGTAAAATAAAGCCTGTTTCTGCAAGGGCCTCCAAATTGCCTCTTTTTCCTGCCAGTATACGTACGGACTGTCTGAAGTGCCTACTTGGATGCGGTCACTCATATAATCCTCCACCATTCTTTCAATGGTGACAGAATCATATGCAGTGACAGTAGACATGTCAGTAATCATTGGCAGGTCCTTCAGTCTGGACCAGATGTCAGCAATCGCTCCAGACTGCCCTGCATCACCGCCAGCGGGTGGGCTTGGAATTCTTAGCCTTTTCCTCGCAGCCCCAGTTGCGGGAGAATGTGAAGGAGGAGCTGTTGACGGGTCACGTTCCGCTTGAATTGACAAGTGTCTCACCAGCAGGTCTTGGCACCTCTGCAGACTTGTGTCTGCCGGAAAGAGAGATACAACGTAGGCTTTAAACCTAGGATCGAGCACGGTGGCCAAAATGTAGTGCTCTGATTCCAACAGATTGACCACCCGTGAATCCTGGTTAAGCGAATTAAGGGCTCCATCCACAAGTCCCACATGCCTAGCGGAATCGCTCTGTTTTAGCTCCTCCTTCAATCTCTCCAGCTTCTTCTGCAAAAGCATGATGAGGGGAATGACCTGACTTAGGCTAGCAGTGTCTGAAATGACTTCATGTGTGGCAAGTTCATAGGGTTGCAGAACCTTGCACAACGTTGAAATCATTCTCCACTGCGCTTGAGTCAGGTGCATTCCCCCTCCTTTGCCTATATCGTAGCTAGCTGTATAGGCTTGAATGGCCTTTTGCTGCTCCTCCATCCTCTGAAGCATATAGAGGGTTGAATTCCACCTCGTTACAACCTCTTGCTCCAGATGATGGCAGGGCAGGTTCAGGAGTGTTTGCTGGTGCTCCAGTCTTCGGCACGCGGTGGCTGAATGCCGAAAGTGGCCCGCAATTCTTCGGGCCACCGACAGCATCTCTTGCACGCCCCTGTCGTTTTTTAAATAATTCTGCACCACCAAATTCAATGTATGTGCAAAACATGGGACGTGCTGGAATTTGCCCACATGTAATGCACGCACAATATTGGTGGCGTTGTCCGATGTCACAAATACCCAGGAGAGTCCAATTGGGGTAAGCCAATCTGCGATGATGTTCCTCAGTTTCCGTAAGAGGTTGTCAGCTGTGTGACTCTTATGGAAAGCGGTGATACAAAGCGTAGCCTGCATAGGAATGAGTTGGCGTTTGGGAGATGCTGCTACTGGTGCCGCCGCTGCTGTTCTTGCTGCGGGAGGCAATTCATCTACCCAGTGGGCTGTCACAGTCATATAGTCCTGAGTCTGCCCTGCTCCACTTGTCCACATGTCCGTGGTTAAGTGGACATTGGGTACAACTGCATTTTTTAGGACACTGGTGACTCTTTTTCTGAGGTCTGTGTACATTCTCGGTATCGCCTGCCTAGAGAAGTGGAACCTAGATGGTATTTGGTACCGGGGACACACTAACTCAATAAATTGTCTAATTCCCTGTGAATTAACGGTGGATACCGGACACACATTTAACACCACCCAGGCTGCCAAGGCCTGAGTTATCTGCTTTGCAGCAGGATGACTGCTGTGATATTTCATCTTCCTCGCAAAGGACTGTTGGACAGTCAGTTGCTTACTGGAAGTAGTACAAGTGATCTTCCGACTTCCCCTCTGGGATGACGATCGACTCCCAGCAGCAACAACAGCAGCGCCAGCAGTAACAACAGCAGCAGTAGGCGTTACACTCAAGGATGCATCGGAGGAATCCCAGGCAGGAGAGGACTCGTCAGAATTGCCAGTGACATGGCCTGCAGGACTATTGGCTTTCCTGTCTAAGGAGGAAATTGACACTGAGGGAGTTGGTGGTGTGGTTTGCAGGAGCTTGGTTACAAGAGGAAGGGATTTAGTTGTCAGTGGACTGCTTCCGCTGTCACCCAAAGTTTTTGAACTTGTCAATGACTTCTGATGAATGCGCCCCAGGTGACGTATAAGGGAGGATGTTCCTAGGTGGTTAACGTCCTTACCCCTACTTATTACAGCTTGACAAAGGCAACACACGGCTTGACAAATGTTGTCCGCATTTCTGTTAAAATAATTCCACACCTACGAGGTGATTTTTTTTTTGTAATTTGACCAGGCATGTCAATGGCCATATTCATCCCACGGACAACAGGTGTCTCCCCGGGTGCCTGACTTAAACAAACCACCTCACCATCAGAATCCTCCTTGTCAATTTCCTCCTCAGCGCTAGCAACACCCATATTCCTCATCCTGGTGCACTTCAACAGTGGCATCTTCAATTTGACTATCAGGAACTGGACTGCGGGTGCTCCTTCCAGCACTTGCCGGGGGCGTGCAAATGGTGGAAGGCGCCACCTCTTCCCGTCTAGTGTTGGGAAAGTCAGGCATCGCAACCGACACAATTGGACTCTCCTTGGGGATTTGTGATTTAGAAGAATGCACAGTTCTTTGTTGTGCTTTTGCCAGCTTAAGTCTTTTCATTTTTCTAGCGAGAGGATGAGTGCTTCCATCCTCATGTGAAGCTGAACCACTAGCCATGAACATAGGCCAGGGCCTCAGCCGTTCCTTGCCACGCCGTGTCGTAAATGACATATTGGCAAGTTTACGCTTCTCATCAATGCTTTTAATTTTGATTTTTGGGTCATTTTACTGAACTTTTGTTTTTTGGATTTTACATGCTCTCTACAATGACATTGGGCATCCACCTTGGCAGAAGACGTTGATGGCATTTCATCGTCTCGGCCATGACTAGTGGCAGCAGCTTCAGCACGAGGTGGAAGTGGATCTTGATCTTTCCCTATATTATCCTCCACATTTTTGTTCTCCATTTTTTAATGTGTGGAATTATATGCCAGTAATATATCAATAGCAATGGCCTACTGTACCGTACTGCTATATACATACATATATATATATATATATATATATATATATATATATACAGTAAATCGTGTTCGGCACTCATTGCTTCCATATACACAGTTCAGCAGGTCGGGTGCCCTCCGTGTAGAATAGATAAATACAGCATAGAATCGGCGGCACTCCCAGTCAAATAAATAGTCAAAGACCAAGTGAAACTTTCTACGTTTCGATTTTAGTGCAAAATCGTCATCAGAAACATGTACATTACAAACAAGCTTACCTTATATGTGCTCTAAACACCACCAGTGCCCCGCGTGCTTCCCCGCCATTTCCCGGCTTGAACTGACGTCATCAGCAGTGGCCCCGCCGTCGCTCTGACAACCAGTGCCAGCTTCCCCTCAGTGCTCCCCATCACCAAGGTTACTGAGTATAAACAACAGACGGCATTGCCGTTAAAATACATATCACAACAAAAAGGTCCATTCTTAGAATAGAGAGCGGTTAACAGTTAGAGTTAAGCAATAAACTTATATATGCACATAATGGAAACGTACTTATAAAAAACTACTAAATGTAAGATACTCATTAAGCCCAAAGTGCTGTACTGTATTCAACTCAAAAATCCATCTCAACTCTTTTTGCAATAGTAACCTATCTCGATCACCTCCTCTCTTGTTGTCTGGTACACGATCTATGATCTTATAACGCAGCTGTGCCAAAGTGTGTCTACATTGTTTGAAATGCCTGGCAATGGGCTGGTCGATTGTTTTGCCCTCTAATGCTTGATGTATGGCACTTCTATGTTGGGCCATCCTCTCTTTAGATGCTCTAATAGATTTCCCAACATAGTAACTGCCACAGGGACATCTAATAAAATAAATGAGTCTTGATACATCCGTACACACCAATCTATCCCTTAAATTTCTACCTCTGCTATAACAAGGCATCAGCCTCTTGTTTTTCACTGAGGGTAAATGCCCGTCTTGCTGAACAACAGGCCATAAACGTTTTGCTTCCTTTGTTAATTCTAGATTAGTGTCAGTGTAATCGCTTATCCAGACCATAGAATCAGTGGTATTAGACTTATGATCTTGTGGTACCGGAATCTTTGGAGCTGACCTCGCCTTCAACATAGCCCTATTTAGTTCCCCACTATCGTATCCACGCTGTAGGAATCTCTTTCTCATTTTCTGGAGATGTCTATTCTCATCATCAGTCTCACTGCAAATCCTGCGTACTCTCAGGAATTGCGAGTAAGGCAAGCCTTTTTTGAGTGTGGCTGGATGAAAACTACTAGCCTCTAACATCGTATTACAGTCAGTTGGTTTTGAATATAGTGAAGTTCTCAAATTGTTGTTAACCAGAGAAACCTCTACATCGAGATAATGGATGCCGATCGCTTGAATGTCATACATAAATTTAATATTTGGATCTAATGTATTGACCACATCCATCATCTTAATGAACTGTTCTCTTGTACCCAACCATAACATGAAAATATCATCGATGTAGCGCGTAAAGAAATGTATGTTATCAGAAAATACCTCCCGAAAAACATAAATCTCTCAACCTCAAACATAAATGCGTTCGCAAACACTGGAGCTACGCAACTGCCCATTGCGCAGCCCAGTGTCTGCAGAAAGAAGACATCATCAAATAGGAAATAGTTACTACTTAAGGCTAAGTGCAACAATTTCAAAAAGAAAGACAAATTTGGACCTTCATATAAAGGTCTATTCTCCAACAATTTCTTTACAGCTTCCACTCCCCTATCTAGTGGAATATTTGTATATAAGCTGATTATATCAGCCGTACATAACCAACAGGGGGAGGGAATTTGTCCCAATGCTCTTAATTTGGACAAAAAGGTGTTATTGTGCTTCAGAAAGGTGTCTTGCGCTTGTACCACTGGTTGAATATAGTGATCAAGGTACTTAGATACTTCATAAAACAATGAGTCTCTGGCAGACACAAGTGGTCTGCCAGGCGGATTTTTACTGTTCTTATGCAACTTTGGTATCGTATAAAAAATGGGTACTTTCAGATATTTCTTCTGTAGTGCTGTAACGACATACTCTGTGATGTAACCATCAGACCGTGCTTCTTCCAATAAATCAGAAAGTTCTCGCATGTACTGCAGTGTAGGATCACCTTCCAACTTACAGTAAACTGACGTATCCAGAAGCTGCCTAAACGCCTCATTCTTATAATCACTCAGATCTTGTATGACCAGTGCACCCCCTTTATCTGCGGGGCACACTACTATATCTAAGTAGGTCTCAAGATCCTTTAGAGCATCCCACTCAGCTTTAGATAAATTACCATGGTGTGCCTTTAGCGTTGGAAATTAGTGCATTAGTATACGCCTTAATTGAGGAATTGTTAGATACAGGGTCAAATGTACTTTTAGCTCGTACTGGACAACTTTCCCTTTGTACCACCAGCTGTTTTTTAGCATCAAAAAACTCCCGAAGACGCAATTGTCTGCTAAATTTATTAATATCAACAATAGAATTGAAAGTAGAATAAGGCTTTGTTGGGACAAAATTCAATCCCTTTTGCAGCACCGTAATCTCCATCGGTTTTAATATCCTGGAGGACAAATTGTAAATGTTCATTTCTTCTTTGATTGAGGCCCGGTTTTCCCTTTGGCATTGCTTACCCCTTCTGGTTCTTGCCCTTTTTTGGGCTTTTTTTGGGCTCTTGTACGAACCCCTAAAGGGGGACGCCCGGTACCTTTAGCTTGACTTGGTCCAGCCACCTCTGCTTCACTAGTGGAAGAACCAGCTCCATTAGTAGTCTCCGTATCCATAGGGTTTCTTCTGGGTCCTCTCCTATATCTTTGTCGTCTCTGCCTGATCTCGGCTTTAGTAGAGTTGACCCAGGCGTACACCCTATTCTCCTCATAGTCACGGCTCACCACTTCGTATTTATCGGTCTTGAATTTTAGCAAGTCCTTTTTATATTTTTCAACCTGCCCATTCAATTTTGTAATTCAATCACACGTATCATCAGATACCAGCACTGCCCGACAAGCCTCCTCCATAAATTTAATTTTATCTCTCACAAGTGTCAGCTCTCTATATACTGGTGGTCAGCAAAATTCTGCACTGTCCTTCTACTATACTGCGCACAACTAAAATGCAGCACAGGTATGGATGGATAGTATACTTGACGACACAGAGGTAGGTAGAGTAGTGGACTACTGTACCGTACTGCTATATATATATATACTGGTGGTCAGCAAAATTCTGCACTGTCCTCCTACTATACTGCGCACAACTAAAATGCAGCACAGGTATGGATGGATAGTATACTTGACGACACAGAGGTAGGTAGAGCAGTGGACTACTGTACCGTACTGCCATATATATACTGGTGGTCACAGCAAAATTCTGCACTGTCCTCCTACTATACTGCGCACAACTAAAATGCAGCACAGGTATGGATGGATAGTATACTTGACGACACAGAGGTAGATAGAGCAGTGGACTACTGTACCGTACTGCTATATATATATACTGGTGGTCAGCAAAATTCTGCACTGTCCTCCTACTATACTGCGCACAACTAAAATGCAGCACAGGTATGGATGGATAGTATACTTGACGACACAGAGGTACTGTAGGTAGAGCAGTGGACTACTGTACCGTACTGCTATATAATACTGGTGGTCAGCAAAATTCTGCACTGTCCTCCTACTATATACTACTCTACAATGCAGCACAGATATGGAGCGTTTTTCAGGCAGAGAACGTAGATATTTTCAGCACACTGAGCACAGATATTTGCAAGCACACTGAGCAGATATTTGCAGCACACTGAGTACAGATATTTGCAGCACACTGAACACTGAAACTGAGAGAACGCTGCACGTCCTCTCGCTATCATCTCCAATGTACGAGTGAAAATGGCGGCGACGCGCGGCTCCTTATATAGAATATGAATCTCGCGAGAATCCGACAGCGGGATGATGACGTTCGGGCGCGCTCGGGTTAACCGAGCAAGGCGGGAGGATCGGAGGCTGCCTCGGAACCGTGTAAAATGGGTGAAGTTCGGGGGGGTTCGGATCTCGAGGAACCGAACCCGCTCATCACTGCTTAGGATGTTGATGATGATGTGTTAATTACATTATAATCTTGTACAATAAATTTCATGAACTGGCTGCAAATTACGTAACATGGAGGAGGTGCCTAGATTCCTACCTCTACTAACTTTGGCCTCACATTGTCAGGGATTGGGGTAAAAATAATCCAACACCCAACAGGTGGCTTTTTTGGTCTTATTCCCAGGCATTGCAATGGCTTTCTTTTTATCACAGTCAACAACTGCAGTTACCGATGGCTGACTTACACAAACATCATCATCAACATCATCAACATCCTCAGTGTCACACAGTAGTAGTACACACATATTCCCCTCATCCTGTTCCACTTCCACACACGAATCCTCAATTTCCATTATGTCCTCCTCATCAGATTCATCACCGTCTTTACTTGTACTGCTCCCCACATGTGCAGATGGTTTAGAAATAGCTGAAGGAGGTGAAAGAGGCTTCTCTATGAGGACAGTGTGAGAAATGTCAGACTCACACATAGCTGACGTGGACACCCCTAAATGTTCCTCAAGAATGTCTGATTGTTCTGATTCAGAATGCACAGTCTTGCTGCCTCTGCAGCTAACACTTTCCTTTTGATTTTTTTTCTATACCACTGTAAAATTAAATTATTTTACATGCCCTGACTTAAGCCCTCTATGGTCCTTGGCATCTGCTTTAGTAGATGACGCTGACGGACTTGTATCATCATGACTGGTGGCAGCACCTGCACCACTAGTATGTGCTTCCTGCTCCCCTCTAAACTGTTCATCCCACATATCTATCCACAAACAAGAATGAAGTGGGGTACATCACACACCACGATTTCAACAAAAAATGTACCCCCTTCAGTGTCCAAGTATGAGTCAGAAGTAGTAATCAAACACTGCGATTTAATTTCACCAACAGTGTTGCACAATACGTGTATGAGTAGGAAATAAAATATATTACTGTGGTACCACGTTCACCGACAGAACCACACCGTACATGTATGAGTGCGAAATAGTGATCGAACACTGTGGTTGACCTTCACCAACAGTGCTGCACAATACATGTATGAGTAGGAAATAGAATATATTACTGTGGTACCACCTTCCCCCACAGCGTCACACAATAAGTATGTGCATCAGAAATAATGGTCGAACACTGCGGTTGACCTTCACCAACAGTGTCGCACAATACGTACAGTTGTGCTCATAAGTTTACATACCCTAGCAGAATTTGTGATTTTCTGGCCATTTGTCAGAGAATATGAATGATAACTCACAAACTTTTCTTTCACTCATGGTTAGTGGTTGGGTGAAGCCATTTATTGTCAAACAACTGTGTTTACTCTTATTAAATCATAATGACAACAGAAACTACCCAAATGACCCTGATCAAAAGTTTACATACCCCAGTTCTTAATACCGTGCATTGCCCCCTTAACATCAATGACAGCTTGAAGTCTTTTGTGGTAGTTGTGGATGAGGCTCTTTATTTTCTCAGATGGTAAAGCTGCCCTTTCTTCTTGGCATAAAGCCTCCAGTTCCTGTAAATTCTTGGGCTGTCTTGCATGAACTGCACGTTTGAGATCTCCCCAGAGTGGCTCAATGATATTGAGGTCAGGAGACTGAGATGGCCACTCCAGAACCTTCACTTTATTCTGCTGTAGCCAATGACAGGTCGACTTGGCCTTGTGTTTTGGATCATTGTCATGTTGGATCGTCCAAGTACGTCCCATGAGCAGCTTCCGGGCTGATGAGTGCAAATTTTCCTCCAGTATTTTCTGATAACATGCTGCATTCATCTTGCCATCAATTTTGACAAAGTTTCCAGTGCCTTTGTAGCTCACACATCCCCAAAACATCAGCGATCCACCTCCATGTATCACAGTAGGAATGGTGTACCTTTCATCATAGGGCTTGTTGACTCCTCTCCAAATGTAACGTTTATGGTTGTGGCCAAAAAGTTACATTTTGGTCTCATCACTCCAAATTACTTTGTTCCAGAAGGTTTGAGGCTTGTCTCTGTGCTGTTTGGAGTATTGTAAGCGGGATGCTTTGTGGCATTTGCATAGTAATGGCTTTCTTCTGGCAACTCGACCATGCAGCCCATTTTTCTTCAAATGCCTCCTTATTGTGCATCTTGAAACAACCACACCACTTTTTTTCAGAGAGTCTTGTATTTCAGCTGAAGTTATTTGTGGATTTTTCTTTGCATCCCGAACAATTTTCCTGGCAGTTGTGGCTGAAATTTTTGTTGGTCTACCTGACCGTGATTTGGTTTCCACAGAATCCCTCATTTCCCACTTCTTAATTAGAGTTTGAACACTGCTGATTGGCATTCTCAATTGCTTGGATATCTCTTTATATCCCTTTCCTGTTTTATACAGTTCAATTACCTTTTCCCGAAGATCCTTTGACAATTCTTTTGCTTTCCCCATGACTCAGAATCCAGACACGTCAGTGCAGCACTGGATGAAAGATGCAAGGGTCTTTCAGGAGTCCAGAAAGTAACTGAGCTTTTATACACAGACACTGATTACAAGCAAACAGATCATAGGTGAGGATGGTTACCTTTAGTAGCCATTCAAACCCATTTGTGTCAACTTGTGTGCATGTTATCAGGCCAAAATCTCCAGGATATGTAAAATTTTGATCAGGGTCATTTGGGTAGTTTCTGTTGTCATTATGATTTAAAAAGAGTAAACACAGTTGTTTGACAATAAATGGCTTCACCCAACCCCTAACCATGAGTGAAAGAAAAGTTTGTGAGTTATCATTCATATTCTCTGACAAATGGCCAGAAAATAACAAATTCTGCTAGGGTATGTAAACTTATGAGCACAACTGTATACTGTATGAGTAGGAAATAATATATTGCAGTCAGACCGGCAGTGTCATAGTACTTATGAAAATAAAATAAAAATTGTATAGTACACTGGGGTACAGCACAAGAAAAAAAGCCCCTTTTTTAAAATAATTATGTTTTTAGTTTTTTTGTTTTTAGCTTGTATTATTTTAATTTTACACTGGGACGAAGCCCCTGGATGGACGGACAGATCACCCCTTTTCAGATTCAGCAGACAGAGCACCTCTTTCAGATAAAGCAGAGCACCCCTTTCAGATACAGCAGACAGAGCACCCGGACAGAAGGAGGAGTTATCGGGACAGAGGGAGGGGGAGGAGAGTGAGTGCAGAGATCGCGGCCACTGATGCCCAATCACTGCACATAGTGATCGGGACAGAGAGAGGGCAGGAGGGAGGGTTTCCACCGGGAGGATTGCTGCAAGGCTGCCCGATTACTGTATGCAGCAGTGACCGGAATACCCTGATTAAGGGCAGAGCCGTGGCAAGTGCAGGAGGGATGGCAGGTCCCACTACTAAGTGGTCGTTTCTGACTGGTCGCATCAGATGAGAATGCCCAGACTGGTGTGGTCACATCTGATGTGACCATTCCTGGCCAGTGGTTAAGGAGCATTAATGAAAAGTGGGAGCAAACAGGAAAGTCTTGAGTCTGTTTTAGAAAGTATATAGGGGAAGATGTAAGACAAGGTGATAAGCGACACATACAGTATGCTATAACCAGCACTATATGACACTGACAAATGATCCTCAGTATTGGCGGGATGTGCTAGAGGGAAAATGCGATAAAACACTCGTTTTCAGGGGTTTTATCGCATTTTCATATGTACAAACACCCGACGACGCGTTTTCGCCGCACAGGGTATGGATGGCAATACCCTATAGAAGCCCATGAGCTTCTTATCGCCGGTGGCCGCAACTCTCAGCCTCCACTGACCCCCTCCGTAGATGCCTCCCCCCCTTCCCCCCGGCATACCTTCCTCCAGGAAGCCTGAACCCGGAAGGTAATCTCCTCCTCCCCCTAGCAACGCAGCCTGAGGTCCTTCCAGCTGCAGGGGGGAGGAGGAGGCGCCGGGGACAGCCTGCTGCCTGCTTCCCGGCAGGGGAGCAGGTGAAGAGCCCAGAGAGGTGACGGAGACCCCCCCCCCCCCCCGCACACCACCTCACAGGTATCGCGGGGGGCCTCCGTCACCGCATTGCGATATTGATCGCATATGTTAGTACATATGCGATCAACATCGCTGCGATAGGCGGTGAGGGCGGCGATGTATGTTAATACTTCCTGCCCTATGTATGAAAGCCACTTTGCTTATCATTGTTTCACATAACTGCATGATTACCTAGCAGTATGTGTACATACCTGTGGAGGCTTCTGTGGGATTCCTGGCTGCGCATGAAATGTTGCGATGGTTGCGAGATCTCGCGCATGTGCAGTGAGTTCAGCCAGGAGCTAAGATAAAGCACGTCAGCATTAGGCTGTGGCTCTGCCAGGGATATCTGCAGGGGGAAATATTCTCTCTCCACTCCAGCAATCGAGATGTTAATACATGTCATCGTTATTGCTGCCAGCTTTTTGCCTCGATAAAAGGCTAAGCTGAAAGAGCTATTGTGGCATGATAAATGGAGGCCTCATTATCTGTGCAAGGCAGCGAGTTCCAGAGAGTCAGAACCGCAAAGCTAAAAGCTGTAAACAGTCTGACCCACGTACTGTTGATCCCTTATGCTCCCTATGTGGCTCCCCGTTTTCCCCCAAGTGGTGGCCCTGAGCATGTCTGTGAATGTGCTAGGTGGATAGAGTTGGGATTGAAATGCCGGCATTCAGGCTGCCTGCGGTCAGAATACAAACCGAGGCATCCCGATGTTCAAAGTCCAGACAGTAGAAGGTAAATATACTTACCCTCCCCTTCTCTCCCCGAACCCTCCCTTCTAGCAGCCTAAACCTAACTTCCCCAAAATACAAAAGAAGACAATTTGATCAAAGGCAACCCATATATATTTGGCGACTACACTTGACAACTGAGTTTTGGTATGTCAGATGTCATTTGATTCTACTTGATTCCCTCCCCTTTCTGCTATATGAATTGTGCAAAACCTTGGTTTTAAGAAAGTACTACACATTTTGGTTTTCTATTTTTTAGTCACATGTATGGTCCGTGGAAGAGACACCTTTAGGAAGAAAAAAAAGAAGACTACATGGTCACCTCCTCTTCTAATTTGGGTCACCTTTGATCAAATTGTCTTCTTTTGTATTTTGTGTATATTCTACCTGTGTTGGGCAGGTTTAGGCAGCGTGATTGGGCACAACCCTTAGTTGTGCTGGGATTCTTTCATTGTATATCTGAACCTAACTTGCCCCCCCACATCCTAATCCTAACTGTCCCCAGTTGTGCCTAAACCTAACCACGCCACCCCCCACCCCACAGCCTAAATCTACCCCACTCCCACCCTACAGCCTAACCCTAACACTCCCCCTGCAGCCTAAACCTAACACCACCCCTACACATACTGGGCCGGCAGATGGGTCGGGATCCTGGCAGCTGGGCTTGTGATCCGATTCGGGATGCCAGTGTCGGCAATCAAAGTAGTGTCGGGATTCCAGCGTCAGGATTCCGACTGCCGGGATTGGTGGATAAATTGGATAGAAGAGCTAGATGCAAATTAGATGCAAATTAGATAGAAGAGCTCTGTGAATTTAAAAAAATATATATTTTAGTACCTTTTCCTTTTGTTTGCGACTGTGCAGTAAATAAAAACAGAAGTTTTGGAGCTGGTATTGGTTTAGAGATAAGGACAGTAGGGATCTGACTGGGCGCAGAGGGATAATTTATGGCATTTGTGAGTCAGACTGGATGAGGCATACATTGGATTATAAGAACTGACATGTAAGTATTCATTTGCCTTATCTACAACATAAATGTTTTCAGAAGAACATTTTATTTTATTTTCTGTCTTGGCAATCTTCATCCTTCATTCCAACAAGAAGTACAGGGCCCGTATTTATGAATAGTATGTTCCTGCTGAAAATTAGGTACGTTAAGTTATCACATAATTCGGAAGAACTCCTTGTTTCCTTTATGCTCTAGTAACTTGATGACTTTTAAAGAACAGAATAATTTTCCTAGTCCTAGTTTACGATATGCTTTGTATCCTCACTGCCGTCTGTCTGCTTCACAGCCGTAACATTTATTAGACTTTATACCGTACATCCATAAATGCTCAATAAATGTTTCTAGATTGTAGCTCTCACTATTTCTCTATCCGTAATGACACAAAATTACAATATTATTGTTAACGTGTGAATGATCATCAGATATTCTCTATTCATTATGCGGTTAGCATACCACTCGTCCGGATCCCGGCTGTCACAATACCGATGCTGAGTTCCTGACGGGGGCACCATACCGTCGCCAGTATACCGGCGAGATAGGTGATTCCCCCTCTATGGGTGTTCACGACACCCATAGAGGGAGAATAGAATATTCCGCAGCGTGGTGAGCGAAGCAAGCACGCAAGGGGCTTCACTGCGCTCACCCCCTGACGGCTTTCTACCGATGTCGGTATACTGACTTTCGGCATCCCGTGCGGCAGTAAATCATACCGAACACTTCTATTCGTTACAGCAATGTGCATAGACACAGCAAAGAATAAAAGCATTTCTATGGATCTGATAAACTGGCAATATTTTAAAGCCCTCGCAGATCTCAGAGATAATACTGTACATTCCGGCACCACAGCTCTAATCTATTGCCCTTACCATCCCATGATACAGTATATGTGGGAAAGAAAGGGAGAATAAAGGTAAACTGCTGAATTTAAAAGCAGTGGTGCAAGTAAAAAAAATCTTAGTGGTACTGTGTGCACGCCAAAGGCGTGCACCAAAAATGGGTCTGACCACTTGCAACAATGGGCATGACCACAGAAAATGGGGGGGTGTCAACATGACACGCCACCTATTTCTTGTCACTCTGGGAACATTTCTTTCAATTTTATATGCATCTTACGTATAAGGTGGTTTCTCACAATGGGGAACGTCTGAATAAATGTATCCTCCATGGTCAGACAATGTCTTCAGTCAGTATTCACTATTTATGTAGGAAATCACATGCTCCAGAAGATGCCTGTTTGTGTAGGAATATAACCAAAGTCATCGTCATACAACAGAGGTTCAACCAGACTCATGCCACCTGTGTCACCTTCTACCCCCTGCATCTCTCAGCTACACTATCATCTTTCCCCTGTGTCTCTCAGCCACACCATCATTTTTCCCACTGCGTCTCTCAACCACACCATCATCTCTCCCCTGCATCTCTCAGCCACATCATCATCTTCTCCCCTGCATCTCTCAGCCACACCGTCATCTCCCCCCTGCTCTTTCTCTGCCTTCCCCTCTGTGTCCATCATTAGAGTCCTCCATTGTGTCCTTCATCAGCCTCCCCCATCTGTGTCCAGCATCAGCCTCCCCCCTCTGTGTCCAACATCAGCTTCCCCCCTCTGTGTCCAACATCAGCCTCCCCCCTCTGTTTCCATCATTACGCTCCCCCTCTTTGTCTATCATCAGGCTCCCCCTCTGTTTCCAACTTCAGCTACTCCTTCTGTGTGCCTCATCAGCCTCCCCCCTGAGTCCATCATCAAGCTCCCCCTCTGTGTCCATTATCAGGCTCCCCCTCTGTGTCCATCATCAGGCTCCGCCTCTGTGTCCAATATCAGCCTTCCCCTCTGTGTGCCTCATCAGCCTCCCCCTTTGTGTCCATCATCAGGCTCCCCCATCTGTGTCCATTATCAGGCTCCCCCTCTGTCCATCATCATGCTCCCCCTCTGTGTCCAACTTCAGCTACTCCTTCTGTGTGTCTCATCAGCCTCCTCCCCATGTCCATCATCAGGCTCCCCCACTGTGTCCATCATCATGCTCCCCCTCTGTGTCCATCATTCATCAGGCTCCCCCTATGTGTCCAGTATCAGCCTTCTCCTCTGTGTGCCTCATCAGCCTCCCCCCTTTGTGTTAATCATCAGGCTCCCCCATCCGTGTCCATTATCAGGCTCCCCCTCTGTGTGCCTCAACAGCCTCCCAGTCTGTGTCTGCAACCTCTGTCTTCAGCTCCAGCTCACCCCACACTTACTTCCAGCAGCCTGCAGCATGATGAAAATGCGGGCGGCTCGGCTCCTCTTCACACTGTCCAGTGGCATGAGTCAACGTCATGATGTCACGTCGCTGCACCTGGACAAAAACGAGATTTATGGTAAGAACTTACCTTTGTTAAATCTCTTTCTGCGAGGTACACTGGGCTCCACAAGTCTGGACAATGGGGTGTAGAGTAGGATCTTGATCCGAGGCACCAACAAACTCAAAGCTTTGACTGTTCCCAGAATGCACAGCGCCGCCTCCTATATCACCCCGCCTCCCAGCACAGGAGCTCAGTTTTAGTTAACCAGCCCAATGCAGTAGCAGGAAAAGAGACGGCAAAGGTTAGTAGCCACATACACCACACTCTCACGACAAGAGAAGTGTCAGCGGCTAATGCCATATCAACCCAAAGAAGCTAAGTGCGACAGGGTGGGCGCCTTGTGGAGCCCAGTGTACCTCGCAGAAAGAGATTTAACAAGGGTAAGTTCTTACCATAAAAAGTTTTCTGCTGCGGGGTACACCGGGCTCCACAAGTCTGGACAATGGGAATGTCCTAAAGCAGTTCCTTATGGGAGGGGACGCACTGTAGCGGGCACAAGAACCCGGCGTCCAAAGGAAACATCCTGGGAAGCGGCAGTATTGAAGGCATAGAACCTTATGAAAGTGTTCCCCGAGGACCACGTAGCCGCCTTGCACAATTGTTCAAGGGTCGCACCACGTTGGGCCGCCCAAGAAGGTCCAACAGACCGAGTAGAATGGGCCTTAATGTGATCCGGAGCAGAGAGACTAGCCTTCACATAAGCCTGTGCAATCACCATTCGAATCCATCTGGCCAGGGTCTGCTTGTGAGCAGGCCAGCCACGTTTGTGAAATCCAAACAAAACAAACAGAGAATCAGATTTTCGAATAGAAGCAGTTCTCTTCACATAGATACGGAGAGCCCGTACCACATCCAAAGACCGCTCTTTGGGAGACAAATCAGGAGAGAAAAAAGCCTGAACCACAATCTCCTGATTAAGGTGGAACGAAAAAACCACCGTTGGCAAATATCTGGGACGAGTCCTAAGAACCGCCCGGTCACGGTGAAAAATCAGATATGGGGAACTACAAGACAAGGCACCCAGATCCGACACTCTTCTAGCAGAGGCAATAGCCAGCAAGAACACCACCTTAAAGGAAAGCCACTTAAGGTCAGCTGAACCCAGGGGTTCAAATGGAGGTTCCTGCAACGTCTCCAAAATCAACGACAAGTCCCAAGGAGCCACAGGCGAGACATAGGGAGGTTGTATACGCAACACACCCTGAGTGAAAGTATGAACATCAGGTAAAGTCACAATTTTTCTCTGAAACCACACCAACAAGGCAGAAATATGAACCTTGAGGGAGGCCAGACGCAGGCCTAAATCCAGGCCCTGCTGAAGAAAAGCCAAAAGCTTGGCTGTACTAAACTTGGAAGCGTCATAATTGTTAGATGCGCACCAAACAAAGTAGGAATGCCCGACCCTATGGTAAATCCGGGCAGAGGCCGGTTTCCGGGCCCGCAACATAGTTTTAATGAACTCTTCAGAAAAACCATTAGCTTTCAAGACGGAAGCTTCAAGAGCCACGCCATCAAAGACAGCCGGGCTAGGTTCTGGTAGACACAGGGGCCCTGATCGATGAGGTCTGGGCGTTGTGGAAGTAGAATTGGACGCTCTGACGATAGGCCTTGCAGGTCTGAGAACCAGTGCCGTCTGGGTCACGCCGGAGCTATGAGAAGCAGATTTCCTTTTTCTTACTTGAACTTCCAAAGTACCCTGGGCAGGAGTGACACCGGAGGGAACACGTACGGCAGCCGAAACCGCCACAGCACTGCCAGCGCATCCACGAATGCTGCTTGAGGATCCCTTGTTCTTGCTCCGAAGACCGGAACCTTGTGATTGTGTCGAGACGCTATCAGATCCACATCTGGAGGACCCCACCTTTCCACGAGGAGTTGAATCACTTCTGGATGGAGGCCCCACTCGCCGGCATGCACGTCCTGACGACTGAGAAAGTCCGCTTCCCAATTCAGGACTCCCGGAATAAATATTGCCGATATTGCCTGTAGATGGCGTTCTGCCCAACGTAGAATCCGTGAGCTTCCTTCTTTGACAAACGGCTTCGAGTGCTGCCTTGATGGTTTATGTAAGCCACTGTGGTGGCGTTGTCCGACTGTACTTGAACAGGACGGTTCTGAATCAAATGCTGGGCTAGGTTCAACGCATTGAAGACCGCCCGCAATTCCAGAATGTTGATCGAGAGGAGAGATTCCTCCATGGTCCACCAACCCTGCAAGGAGTGCTGCTCCAGCACCATGCCCCCAACCTCTTAGATTGGCATCTGTCGTCAACAGGACCCAGTTGGATATCCAGAAGGGACGGCCCCTGCACAACTGTTGGTCCTGGAGCCACCAGAGCAGCGACAGATGGACCTCCGGAGTCAAAGAGATCATTTGAGACCTGATCCGGTGAGGCAGGCCGTCCCACTTGGCTAGAATCAGCCTCTGGAGGGGGCGAGAATGGAATTGAGCATACTCCACCATGTCGAATGCTGACACCATGAGGCCCAGCACCTGCATTGCCGAATGTATCGACACTTGCGGACGAGAAAGGAAGCAACGAATCCTGTCCTGAAGCTTCAGGACTTTCTCCTGAGACAAGAACAACCTCTGGTTGTGAGTGTCCAACAGCACTCCCAGGTGCACCATGCTCTGAGCAGGGACCAGGGAGGATTTCTTCCAGTTGATGAGCCACCCGTGGGCTTGTAGAAACCGGACCGTCATATCCAGATGACGCAGGAGAAGATCTGGGGAATTTGCCAGGATTAACAAGTCGTCCAGATACGGCAGTATCCTGACCCCTTGACGGCGGAGTACCACCGTCATCATCACCATAACCTTGGTGAAGACTTGCGGAGCCGTTGTTAAACCAAAAGGTAACGCCCAAAACTGGTAATGTAGGTTGCCAATAGCGAACCTCAGGTATTGTTGATGTGACACTGCTATAGGAATATGCAGGTAAGCATCCTGTATGTCCAGGGAGACCATGTAGTCCCCAGGTTCCAAGGCCAGAACTATAGAGTGAAGGGATTCCATACGGAACTTGGAAACCTGCACAAACCTGTTCAGCGCCTTGAGGTTGAGAATGGGCCGGGAGGACCCATTCGGTTTCGGTACTAGAAACAGCGGAGCATAGTACCCCCGGCCCCTCTGAGCAAGAGGCACCTGTACTACGACTCCTGTATCCAGGAGGGTCTGTACCACCGAATGCAGAGTGTTTGCCTTTGTCTGGTCCGACGGGACGTCTGTCTGGCAAAATCGATGAGGGGGTCAGTTTTTGAAGGCTATGGCGTAACCTCGAGTGACGACTTCCCGTTCCCAGGCATCTGAAGTGGTCTTCAACCATTCCTGGGTATACCCTAGAACCCGGCCCCCCACCCTGGGATCCCCCAGGGAGAGGCCCGCCCCGTCATGTGGCAGGCTTATCGGTCTTGGCAGCTGGCTGACGGGCAGCCCAGGCTCTTTTGGGTTTCGGCTTACCAGGTTTGGAAGTGCGGGCCTGCTTATGGTACGCCTGACCTTTTGCTTTACCTGAAGGACGAAAGGGGCGAAAGGACGTACCTTTAGCCTTCGACACAGAAGGAGCGGTATTAGGTAGACAGGCAGTTTTGGCAGTAGCCAAGTCAGCCACTATCTTATTTAAGTCCTCCCCAAACAGAATATCTCCCTTGAAAGGGAGTACCTCCAGGGTTTTTTTAGAGACCAGATCCACAGACCAGGATTTCAGCCACAATATCCGGCGAGCCAGGACTGACGTAGTAGAGGCCTTGGCTGCTAGGATACCGGCATCAGAAGCCGCCTCTTTAATATATCGAGAAGCTGTGACAATATATGAAAAGCATTGTCTAGCATGGTCAGAGGAGATTTCAGCTTCTAACTCCAAGGCCCATGCTTCAATGGCCTCAGCAGCCCATGTAGCTGCAATAGTGGGCCTTTGTGCAGCACCCGTGAGGGTGTAAATCGCTTTTAGACAACCCTCCACACGTTTATCCGTAGGCTCTTTCAGAGAGGTGACGGTAGTGACAGGTAGAGCTGAGGAAACCACCATCCTAGCCACATGTGAGTCCACTGGAGGAGGTGTTTCCCAATTCTTAGACAGCTCTGGCGCGAGGGGATAGCGAGCCAGCATCTTCTTTTGAGGCACAGACTTCATACCCGGGTTTTCCCAGGGTTCTTGACGTATATCCACTAGGTGATCAGAGTGAGGTAAAACTTGTTTAACCACCTTCTGACGCTTGAACCTATCTGGTTTCTTAGGAGGGACGGATGGCTCGGGATCATCCGTAATCTGCAGAATTAACTTAATAGCCTCCAAAAGGTCAGGAGCATCCACATGTGAACTACCCTCCCCATCAGCCGTATCTGAGTCAGAACCTGTGGGGTCAGTGTAAGTGCCGTCCTCATCAGAGGAGGTGTCAGTGACAGCAGTGGATTGTGAGGAGACAGGCGCTCGCTTAGAGGAGCTCTTGGACTTAGGCGAGCGTTGGTCAGACTTTTTAGTAGTCAAGGACTGGTTCAACTTCTTTAATTGAGCAGATAAATCGTCCGCCCACGGCGGGTTAGCTGCAGGGACCACATAAGGTTGTACCGGCATTGGGGGTCCCATAGGGGGTGTTAGTTTATGAACTAGCGTATGCAGAAGCGTGGAAAAAGCAGACCACGGGGGGTCAGTATGTGTCTCCGTTGCCACAGTCCCATTGGGGGGCAAGAAGCCCCAAGAACCAGAGCCCACAGCTGCTATATTCTCCTCATATGTGCCTGTGGCTTCAGCAACACCAGCAGTGTGTTCCACCCCAGAACCGTTACCCTCAGAAGCAGACATGATATAACTTGCAGTATGAGGTAACACAGTACAATTATCAGCAGCACAATATCCCAAACCCATGCGCAGTGTAGTCAGCACTAGCAGAGATAAAGGAGAGATATGGTGACCAAATCACAGAGAAAAATACGTAATACAGTATATCTTTGTGAAAATCCTATATTAGATAACACCTGACGCACCAAGCCCCCTCAGGTTATAGAATATAGGGATAGCAAGTTGAGTGAAAGACACGAGATGGACACCACTCAGCTATCAGATGCACACACAGATAGTCACAGTTTGTACAATGCAGAGGTTATTACAGACAATAATACTGCACTGGACTAGTTTACACAGCTATATAACAGTATATATAACAGTACACAGTAAGAACTGGATGTACATCACAGGGTAATTGTACCATAAAACCCTGACTAAATGCACTATTTCTTAACTATCACTGACTAAAAAGGCAGGTAGAATACTTAAGTGTCATGTAAAGGCACAGCGCTGACAACCAGGCGGCTTTACATAGGAGGATTTGCCCAAGCATTCCCAGGAACAGTGAGCTGAGGGATAATGGCGCTGCAGACACTTACTGGGAGTGAGGAAAAGACAGAGATGCAGCTCCAGGGCGGGAACACTTGCTAGAAATGGTGCCCTGGGGCTGGGGGAGGGGCTTCAGGTCTAAGCCTTATCCCCTCTGCTTGCAAAACCACCGGGTACTGTTGGCGATATAAGAAGTGGTTTAGAGAGAAAACCCGACCTGCGCCCATGCCCTGGTGATCTAGTGGGATCGCCTGTACTGCCGCAGTGTCCACCGCCAGCGCGTGCGGCTCGCCTCCCACTGACCGCGCCGGATCGCGACAAAGACCGGGTCCCGCGAGCGGGACCCACTTGCCACCTCCCGAAGTGCGGCCACGCAATCCTGGAGAGCCCCAGCCGTGTGTGTCTAACGTGAAGAAAACCGGAGACTCCGCTGTAGGTACCCGGCAACCAGGGCTCGGGAGTGTACAGCACCGCTGGGGAGAGCTGGAGCTGCAGCAGTGAACGTCACAAGACATTTACCACCGCTGCTGCCCTTGAAGACTTCACTTTTTACTTCAAAAAAAGCTTTTCTCAGGGCTGCTTGGAGCAGCCCCTCTGTTAAGTGCCTGCTTACCAACTTACAAAACTGAGCTCCTGTGCTGGGAGGCGGGGTGATATAGGAGGCGGCGCTGTGCATTCTGGGAACAGTCAAAGCTTTGAGTCTGTTGGTGCCTCGGATCAAGATCCTACTCTATACCCCATTGTCCAGACTTGTGGAGCCCAGTGTACCCCGCAACAGAAATAAACTTTATTGTGCTCCCCACCGGCGGTTGTGAGGGCTCTGCTGCTGCTTTTTCCGGCAGCCGGCTCCGCTGTATATGGAGTTTGTCCTGTTTTCATGTCGGATGTGGTTCTGTTTGAATATTATTTCTCTGTGAGGATGAGGATGTAAACAGTAAACACTGAAGTGGGGGGGAGGGGGGAATCTGAGGATGAGGACGACATCTTGCCACTGTAGAGCCAGTTTTTGCAAGGAGAGCTTTATTGCTTCTTTTTTGGTGGGGGCCCAAACAAACCAATCATTTCAGCCTCAGTAGACCCTGTGGCTGAAATGATTGGTTTGTTAAAGTGTGCGTGTCCTGTTTATACAACATAAGGGTGGGTGGGAGGGCCCAAGGACAACTCCATCTTGCACCTCTTTTTTTTCTTTGCATTATGTGCTCTTTGGGGCCTAGGGGGTCATTCCGACATGATCGCACGCTGCTGTTTTTCACAGCGGTGCGATCAGGACTGAAGTGCGCCTGCGCATGGGTCGCAATGCACAGGTGCATTGTTGCATCGCTAGGCAGCAACGAGAATAATAAAGAAAACATTAGCCGTGGCAAACGCAAGAAGATTGACAGGAAGAGGCCAGCTGGGGGTGTCAACTCATCGTTTTCTGGGAGTGTCGAGGAAAACGCAGGCATGTCCGGCCGTTTGCAGGGAGGGATCCAGAAGTCAGCTCCAGGAAGGTTCATTACAGCTTCTAAGTAAGTCATGAGCTGTGCAGAGACTGCACAAAGTGTTTTGCTTGTGCAGCTCTCTGCACAGCCGATCGCAGCCCTGCACAGCTCAAACCCCCTCCCCTGTAGTCGGCGATTACCTGGTCGCAGCAGTGCTAAAAATAGCCTGCGTGCGACCATGTCGGAATGACCCCCTCGTTTTTAAAACTGTCATCCTGTCTGCCACTGCAGTGCCACACCTAGATGTTTGTGCCGCCCACTTGTGTCACTTAGCTTAGTTCACAAGCTACCTCTGTGCAACCTTTTGGCCTAAAAACAATATTGTGTGGTGTGAGGTGTTCAGAATAGACTGGAAATGAGTGGAAATGAATGTTACTGAAGTTAATAATACCGTAAGATCAAAATTACCCCCAAATTCTGTGATTTTAGCTGTTTCATATTTTTTTCCCAAAATCATCCTGATCCAAAACCAAAACCCGAAAGGGTGGTTTTGGCAAAACATGAGCGAGGATCCAGATCCAAAATCAAAACACAAAACCCGAAAAGTGTCCGCAGCACATCTCTAAATATGATATAGATAGATAGATAGATAGATAGATAGATAGACAGACAGACAGACAAACAGTAGTGTCCCCCAGTGGCGTCACAAGGCGGGTGCGGGGGGTGCGGCCCGCACCCGGGTGTGACGCCTGGAGGAGGGTGACACCAAATGTCAGCTCCTCCGCACTGACAGGAACCAGGTGCTGCAGTGAGAAAGTCTCCTACAGCACCCGTCTCCTGTCACAGAAGAGGAGCCGACAGCGGACGGAGACTGGCTCTGTGGGAAGCCCAGCATCTCCGGAGATGCTGGGGACGCCCCCAGAGTGACGAGTCCGGGATCCCTGTGAAGCCACGCCCCTAAGTACAAGGCCACACCCCCTTTTTGCCGCGATCCAGGAGATCAGGGGCGCGCACCAGGTGTCACCATACCCGGAGACGCCTCTGGTGGCCCCCTTTAAGTTTCACCGCAATATTGAGTGGTTTGCGCTCCGCAGGGAAAGCTGATAGCCATGGTATTATACAGGAGGGGGCACATTATTCCACTAAATACTGTACTCCAGCTCAGAGTGAGATGATTGTATAAATGCATCCTGGTAATAAGATAGCACACACGGGCCCTGCTTAGAAAAATAAATCAAAAATATTGTTGATGATCTTATTAAAAGGAATTAAAGAAATTGGAAACTCACATAAATAGCAATGTAAATATAATTGTCTCTATTATCCATAGTCCTTATAAATCATTTCCCCTGAAATGTATCTTTAAAATACATGTAAAGTTTAAATTAGAACATAATAAAATGGGTAGCAATCCGCTCCTCAAATATGAAACATCTAAGTGGATACCTGATGAAGATACAGTATGAATTTATAAAACTCTTTAGGGTAATTAAAATGTACCACATGTCATATTTAATCTGAAATAATGCATACTGGATACCTACATTCAAGTGTTTTGCGCGCTAGCGGCCACTATATAGCTGCAGATGGAGCAGTTCAATTGTGGCTCCGTTTGGGCACACACAGCCACCAGCACTGAAATGATTGTTATAATGTTCCATCATTTTATCGGGCTAGTAACTAGTGTATATATATATATCTGCTTCCTAAGGACCCTACTAATATATATAAAAGGGAACTTACCGATTACCTAGAGGGAGCAGTGGCAAGAGGAATCATTTCAGACAAACTTAAAGAGGCACTATTACTAATGTACCCATTGGTGCCCCTCTTATACACCACCCTGAAAATACAGAAGTCATTGGTCCAACCGCCAGGTCGGCCAATTATATCAGCCAGACAATCCTTGTTCCAACCTATCGCTCTATACTTAGAAGCACTATTCCAGCCATGTATCCAGAGTCACCCTAGGTACTTATTGGACACTAGTACACTACTAAGAAAACTTGAGGAATTATCTACATTCCAGGATCATATATTGTTATGTAGTGTAAATGTGCAAAGCCTCTACATCATCATTACCCACGATATGGGATTAACAGTGACGAGGCAATTTCTACAGGACAATGCATCTTTTCAAGGCCCGGATTACGAAAAACTTTTTCTATATGATGGTAAATTTTATCTTCAGTGAAGGGGATGTGCGATGGGGTCCAGCGTGGCTCCATCGCACTCCAACATGTATACAGTATGCTCGAAGTAGAAGAGGACATATTCTTTACAGATCCAGCAATTGCTAACAAAATTGTACTGTTTTATCGATATATAGATGACTTTCTAATTTTTTGCCGTGGCAGCAGTGAATCTTTTGCAGCGATGATTGAAGGTCATAACGCAAAGTTACATCCAGTAAAATGTACTTATTCAATTAGTGAGTCCACCATCAATTTCTTAGATGTAAAGATTAGGTTGAATAATGGACAGATTTCTACTTCACTATACTCTAAGCCCACTGATGGGAACAATTTTCTCCATTATAGTAGTTGTCACCCTGAAACATTAAAATGGGCTCCCGTATTCGCAGCTACTGCAGATCAGGCGGATTGCACTGACCTCCTCCTGTTTGTGTTCTGGCAAGACGGACCTGCCGGCGGGCAGGCAGACGGATGGCCCTACGGACTGACCTGTGGGTGGGCGGACGGACCTGCGGGCGGTCTGCACTGCCTGGTGTTCTGTCTGCTTGCATGCCACCTTATGCGCGTGGCTGGCTCCTCACTCAGGGCCCTACACATTTAGCGATCCGCCCCCGAGCTGTCCGATGGTGGATACGGCCGACGTGTGACCCGGCGGCGGGGGGGTATGAAGTTTCTTCACTCCTCCCATCACCTGGCTCCAGAGAAGTGCAGTCAAATATGGACAAGATCGTCCATATTGGCCTACATGCACAAGTGACGGGGCACCAGTGATGAACGAGCGCGGGGCCGCGCATCGTTCATCGCTTGTGCCTCCACACTCACAGATATGAACGGTATCTCGTTCATTAATGAACGAGATCGTTCATATCTTTGACTATTATCGCCCAGTGTGTAGGGCCTAATTGAGCGGCGCATCGTGACCTTGTGACATCATGCGTGCCAGCCCAAACAACAACAAAATAAACTTTATTGAGCCGGCGCTGGTCGGGGGTAGTCACTGGCAGCGCACTGGTAAGTGCGGGTCCCCAGTTCACCCGTTATGCAACGGTCCGGGGGATTTAGCGGTAGGAATAGGCGGCCCCTCCTCCCTTTATGTGTATTGTGTCTCAAACTGCAGTTCCCTTCGGCGGCGCCCCCCTCTGTTGAACCTGCCATGGCACCCAGGGCAAGCACCCTGCTCGCCTTGCCCTCGTTACACCTCTGCTAGGTAGGTATGATTTTTTTAATTTCTTTTTAACTGTGGTTAGCTTGTGTGTCCATCGGACACACATAACTGATCACACTGGCCGGGTCCCCGCATGGCTTACTCTGCCTAGGGGCAGAGAAAGCTGTGCAGGGGTACAGAATTCGCAGTGAGCCCTGTGATTACGCCAGCTGGAGCTAGCGTAAGTGTCACAGGGCTCAATGCGGTATTTTTTTACTATGTTTTGGGTTTGTAAATTCAGCCATATTGCATTTACCATTATAAATATGGGGAATGCAATCTGATTATTAAAAAAAAAAAAAAAGAGATTTAAAGGGTTTGGAGCAGTTTTTCACGAAAACTGCTCCAACAGCACTTGAATACATTCAAGTGATACAATTATAATGTGAAAAGGGTATGAAAATACAATTTTCACGTTATTTTAGTTAAAAAAAATGTTAATAAATGTGCCTATAAGAGTGGGTGAGTCGGACTGATCTAGAACATGTTCTCCATTTCAGCTACCCTGATCCAAATATACTAAACAAGATGCATTTCTATTACCACTTAAAACAGGATCACATACAGTAGAATACTGTGCTCTTAGGATGGTTCCAAAAGGTATGTTTGCATTCAAACGTCTGCTAATAGCTAGGATGTGCACCTTTGATGATACTGTCAGCAGGCACAATTATATTAAAGTGCATCAGAAATATCTGTAGTGAATGCTGCTTTTAGCTCGAATAAAATATAAATATATCTCTATATCTGAGCTAAGCTGGGCTCAGTTTTTATTTATGTCTCAAGGTTGCCTAATGGTGTCATTATTATGCAGCTATATTCACTGATCTGAGCCCCTTTATAATGGAGGTTTAATGGCATTCAGTGGCTTTTTTCAGCTCTCATCTTTATTAAAGGACTGATTATGGTAGATGGTCAAAAATGCACAATGGCTTCCATTCGCCTCTTCCAGTTTTGAAAATTGCTGGGGATGACTACTGCAAATTTTAATGCATGCTTTACTTTTCTTTGTAATACAAATGACATATATGCTGCACTCTGGAAGCCCGTCTCCTAACGTTTCTCTAATTATTCTGGTGTACGTGACAAGAAGGAACCTGCCACTTATACTGTAGGAAGTGATAGATAACTGTTCCCGCATCCAACACAGTCTTACACTAACACACCTGTTTATTGTTCCTTATGTTAAATAAAAGGGGATGAAGATGTATGGGTGGAAGTTACATTATTGCTTTCCACTGTCATACAGGAAGTATTTGTTACAGGAAGTGTTTGTTATTCAGGAAGTGCTTCTACAGCCGTTGTTCAGCATGATTGCAGTGAGTAAAGACACACTTCTGCAGCTCTCCAGAGTCCTGCGGTGATTAGCACACAGACCATTTTACAGAATTTCCAAACTGGGACAGCGGTATGCGGTTACAATGCAGATGCCAGAATCCCAATGGGGACACCATACCGCCATTGGTATACTGGCGAGGTAGGTGATTCCCCCCTCTACGGGTGTCCACAGCACCCATAGAGAGAGAATAGAACCTATGGCGAGCATAGCTCGCCACTGAGCCCGCAAGGGGCTTCATTGTGCTCGCCCCCTGACGGCATTCTACCACTCGGGATGCCGATGTTGGCATCCCGTGCGTCAGTAAATCATACCGAACCAGGGATAACATTACAAGCTTGTGAGTTGAAATTTTCGCCTCAGCTTTTTCTTGCAGCACCCGTTATAAAGACACTTACTGTATGTGTCAAAGACCATTCAAGATAATCATTATGACATATACTGTACATCCTTTGTGACTGACTTCTTATTAAACTGTACTTGGCATAGTCATGTGTATATTTGGCTTCATCTAGGCTGCTTAAGAGGAAGAAGACCTACAGTACGATACAGCAGACAGAATCACACTTTCCAATGTAGGCGCCTCTATGAAAAACCTACACACAGCTAAAGCCTCAACTTTTCCTGGTTGTCAGGTCTCATTAAGGGACTAGTGGGGAACTGCTGACGTGCAGGCTGCCACAGAACACCCATGGTTAGATGGTGCATTGATGGAGGTCGAGTAATGATTATGTTTTAAGTACTTACTTAAGAACATTTATAAATGTGTTCCCTGGGTGATCTGGTGTCTGCAAAGTGTGCATAATATGATGGCATTATATAAATATAGGAAAGTAATATTGATAATAATAGACAAATATAATTAATTATAACCAGTCATTTATAAAGCGTATACATATTCTGCAGCGCTTTACAGAGAATATTTAGTCATGAACATCTGTCCCTGCCTCATTGGGGCTAACAGTCTATAAGAGGCAGATTTGGATGGAAAACCAGCCTGAGAAATTTATGGAAGCAGCCCTAATGGGGGTGGAGTCTGATGTGGGGGTGGAGGCTGTTGAGGGGGCGGGATTCCTTCTCACAGGGTCTGATTCTGAGTTGGAATATTGGAAGAAAACCCATGTATAAAGGGGAGAACATGTACATTGTTAAGGCCATGGTGGGAATTAAATCCAAGAAAGACCTCAGTACTGTGAGACAGCAATACTAACCATTTTAGTTGAATAATACATTCTGCAGTTTTTAATTTGTGCCTTGAATTTACTCATCAATGACTCTTTTCTCTGTAATGGGGGCAACTACGCAGGCTGTGAAATACACTTTATATACATATGTTTAAATATGTTTTCAGCCGTACAGGAATAATAATAAGAGATACTATAGGAAGATTTATTAGCTACTCATACATTAAAAACCTGTTTAAGAATGTTGATCTACAGTATGTGTTATTTATATGTAGGACTGTTCCGTGCTACTGTAGAAGGTTAATGCTATGGGGTCGATTAAATTCGAAGCTATAATCTCGCACTTGCGGTAGCACCAGACTCACTGACTTGTTCTCAACCCCATAGGGCTGTGTGCATAAATCAGCAAGTTCAGGTCGAGAAAGGACAACGAAGGGGGTAAATTCTGCTGCTGCTGCCAGCATTCCCACCCCATTTCAGTGACAGCTCACCCCCTTGCAGGCAGGGGTGACTTAATTGAAGTGACCCCTATATCAGTGGTTTCCAAACATTTTTGAATCACGGCACCCTAGAATATCATTTTTTTTTCACGGCCCCCCTAGGCCAAAAACTTCTTAATGAGAAATTTAGAAGGACATATTACATTAAGTAGATTGTGTTTATTTGTCATCCTTAGGGTCAGTTGTGTGGTGAGGGACAAGATTTGCTTCTGTTTGGCCACATATTTTATGACTGGCAGCCACCAGCACTGGTTTTGCCTATTATATTGACCATGAATAATCTGAATTGGTCCTGGACCACCAACCCAGGGCACCCCTGCAAGTGTCCCGAGGCACCCCAGGGAGCCACGGCACACAGTTTGGGAACCTCTGCCCTATATGTTTAATTAAAGTAAAATTGACGACGGGGCGTGGCCTGGCACCGGAGGAGAGCAGTAGCAGCTTGCTTAAGCTTCTGCTTTTATGTCACCTTCCTTACCCTCCTGAACTGCTCAGACCCGCTCCTCCACTGTCTACCGCTCCCCCAAGTCCCCTTATCATCCCGCTGCTGCAGCCTAACCGGAGCCGCGGAATCGGGGAGCGCCTGGAGGCTCCCGGGGATTGCGGCCTGGTCTACACGTCGGAGCCGGGGCCTCGATTTATACGCGATCCCGCCGGACTTCCGGGAGGACCGCGACTACCCTCGACGAGATTCCTTTCCCCCTCGCGGCACCCCTGGACGACCCCACACCGCCCACTACACCCCACTACTTCTCGTCACCTGAGGCCGTCTGGCGCTGTGCCCGGAAGACGCCGTGGAGGGATCCTGATAGCGCCCCTGCAGCCGCTGACCCGCCGAGCCGCTGGACGGAGCGTGACGGCGGGAGACACACTTCCTCCACCCGCCTGAATAGACGGCTCCGGCTAGCCTGCAAGCTAGACTTCCTGCGCTGCCTCCCTACAGCTGTTACCAGAAGGGGTCCCTCTGCCCTGCTTACTGCCTGGCTTGGCAGTTTTCTGATAAATACTGCCACAGTGTAGGTGGGAGGGGAGAGGCTGATGCTCCACACGACCTGGCCTGCTGATAAAATTGTGGGCTGATATCTTAAGAACGCTCTGCTGGCCCCTGAACACACCTGCTTCCCTTGGATAATTAAACCCACCTGCTCTGCACCTACTGAGCCTGAAGACAGGTCCCGGCTCCTACTGCATGAGAATATCCCCTACCCCTCTGCTAAACATTCCGGTGGTGGTATTCCTCACCCTTCCCTATATGATTGCCTGCTTCGGAGTCTCAAGAAAGGGAACATACTAGCCCCACGCACGCTGGCCCGCTGTGGACTTGGAGCATGTCTTTGTCTCAAATATTATCTCTGACCCTGGCTGGGAGACCTCCACACCTCAAAGTACCGTGACTGAGATGTGGTTACCTTGAATATGTTTGCCTAGTATGTGAGACCCGCTACACCCTTTACTATTCGGGCTCTCTGCGCTTTGTGGTCACCCCTTTTCTCTGAAGAAGCTAGATGACCTTGAAAATCGCAGTATGCGTAACAATCTGAGGGTCATAGGCATCCTGGAGTCGATAAAAGGCCACGAACTCCTAGATCTCCTTTCGTCAGGCATCCCAGAACAACTATCCATGGATATGAAAGGAGCCCCTCTCGTCATCGAAAGAGCCCATAAGTTGGGGCCGGAACGCAAGAGTTCTTCTGGGCGTCCTCGCCCCGTGATTATGAGAGTTCTGAATTATGCGGATAAAACGAGACTTCTTGACCACTACCGCAAGACTGCTAGCCTCTCAGTCAATGGTGAACGTCTCCTCATCTTCCAAGACTTCTCTGCATTGGTGGCTGCGAGGCGCAGAGAGTTTGCTCCTATCTGTACACACCTTTTTGATGCGAAGATTAAATTCTCCTTGCTCTACCCAGCTTGCCTTAGGGTCTTTGAAGATGGCAGACCGCGATTCTTCGATGATACCGAGGAGGCCAAGCGGCACTTCTCCCTAGATAACACTTGACCGATGTCTGCTCCTGCCTGATACTAACTCTCTGACATCCGACCCTGCGCTCGGGTCTCACATACAGATTGCTCAGAGTGTGACTATTACACACTCTCGATTTGTTTTTTCCTTTTCTTGATACTTTTTGATGTTCTTGTTATTGTTTATATGTTTTGTTAATTATGCTTGCCTAGGCCGGGACCCCTTCCCTCCATGGGGGGAATCCCTCCCCGCTCACTGGGACGGGTTGGGACCCTATTTTATCTTTTACACTTTATTGCTAGTGTTCTTCCCAGTAGATTTAGGTTGATATGTCTGCTGATGCCCACCCACTTCGTGTTGTCTCCTGGAATGTGGAGGGTCTTAATCACCCGGTCAAAAGGAAAAAGGTGATATCTCACCTAAAACGTATGTCCCCTCATATTATCTTTCTCTAAGAGACACATTGGCTAGATGACCCTAGACACGCCTTACGTGCCGCTTGGATCGGAGAATGTATCTCCTCTCCGCATCACTCTACATCTAGGGGGGTAGCAGTATTATTTCACGCCAAGCTGCAATACTCTGTACTCAAAAGCTTTGTGACCCTGGGGGTAGATTTCTGCTACTAGATATAAAATCAATAACACTGTTTATACCCTTCTCAATCTCTATGCACCTAATATCTCACCTGACTCTCTTTTAACGACTCTCCTTAATTGGGGTAGCCAAAATTTGGTTGTCGGCGGGGACTTTAATTTGGTAGTTGACCCATCCATGGACAGATCCGGGGTACATACCACCACCAACGCACCCTCTGCTCAGTTACTTTCCTCCTTCTGTACTCAAGTTACTCAACTAGACCTATTAGACCCCTGGCGTATACTACATCCTACTCAGAAAGACTTTTCTTTCTACTCCCATCCTCATTCCTCCCATTCTCGAATAGATTATATCTTTACTGTCACTGGCCTCCTCCCCAAAGTTACTCACACCTCTATTCAGAATATTATTATATCAGATCATGCCCCGATATCTCTCCACATCCGACTGACCCTGCCTCCCCGTAGTATCCCTAGGTGGCGTTTCCCTGCATATCTGCGTCACTCCACTGATTTCCTTCTTCATCTCAAACAGTCCTGGCTCAATTACAATCTAGATAATAACGACCAAAGTTTAGACTCACCAATATTTTGGGGCGCGGCTAAGGCTGTCCTTCGCGGACACATAATGTCCTACACTCACTCTAAACGGAGGAAGTTTTCTTCCCAATTACAGACCCTAAGTGCCACACTCACCTCTGCGTGCAGGAGATATACTCACCATGACACGCCCGCACACAAGGAAGCTTACCTTTCTGCCAAACTCATCTATGATACTTTCCTCATGGAACGAGCCCAACTATCCTATGACTACCAACGCAACAGATTCCACAGGTGGGGCAATAAGTCGGGCAAACTGCTAGCCAATTTAATCAAGGGCCCTAAATCCTGCACATGGGTGAATGCCATCAATAACTCGGGCACACTGACCACTGACCCCGAAACCATATGCAACGAATTTCGGAGCTTTTATCAATCTCTATACGCCAAAGGCCCTGATGACTTGGAGGCTAATCGCTCCTTTCTAGAGGAGGCTGCCCTCCCGGTCTTGACCCAAGAAGAGAGAGACTCTCTGGAATCACCGATCACGGTTGAGTAGGTTGTTGACGTCATCAAGACCCTACCTAACAATAAAAGCCCTGGCCCAGATGGCTTTGGCGCGGAGTTTTATAAAATGCTTCGTGATGAGATTGCTCTCACTCTTGCGTCTCTTTATAATCATATTCTTATCTCCAAATGTACTCCAATTAGATTTAATGAGGTCACTATAATAGTTCTAGCAAAACCTGGCAAGGATCCCTCCCTACCCAGTTCATACAGACCGATCTCCCTTCTCAATCAGGATTTCAAAATTCTCACGAAACTGATGGCCAACAGACTACAGCCCTGCCTTTCCCGTATTATATCACCTGCGCAGATGGGCTTTATTAAACATAGATAATCTGTACAGGGTATTAGAACCGCCTTAGCGGCCATCACTTACTCACGCACTCACAATATCACTGATAACATTTTGATAAACCTTGATGCAGGCTTTTGAAAAGATTGCTTGGCCTCACCTAGCTAGAGTCTTGATTTATCAACAATTTGGTGAGAACTTCCGTGGCCTTGTCGACTCCCTTTATAACAGCCCTACTGCGCAGGTGGTAGTCAATAATGTCCCCTCATCTCCTTTTATTCTTGAAAGAGGGACTAGACAGGGATGCCCTCTCTCCCCCCTTATTTTCAATCTGGCTCTAGAACCTTTTTTACGGTATATCCTCAACCTATCTGTTTTCTGGGGTATTAGAATAGGTAATAGAGAGGTGAAACTGCTGGCATTTGCGGATGATGTCCTCCTTTTTACCTCTAACCCGAGGCAGTCTATTCCGGCATTACAGAACACTATTGAACGTTTCTCCTCCTTTGCCGGTTTCTCCATCAACTATGACAAATCTGAGGCTCTGGCCCTGTCTACCAGGTCACCACGGTGTGGGACACTCCTTTTCCGTTTCGCTGGGCCCCCACCCACATTAACTATCTTGGGATCCTCCTCCCCTCTGACCCTACTCGTCTCTACCTTGACAACATACGCCCTATCCTTACAAAAAATTCAGACTGAACTAGCGCTGTTGCAAAAGCTGCCCCTCAATCTACTGGGACGCTGCAACCTAGTTAAGATGGCCAGCTTCCCCAAATTGCTCTATGTCCTCCAGACGATTCCAATCATGCTTTCAAAATGTGATCTATCCTCCCTTAACTCATCTATTTCTAAATTTATTTGGGCCAATAAACGACCCAGAATAAGCTTCTTTAAACTGTCCCAGACGGTACAGAATGGGGGTGTAAATTTGCCGGACATAGAGCAGTACAATAGAGCGTGCCTTCTTTGTTTCGCTATGGACTGGCTTAGAGGTACGTCAGTCTTTACCGACTCGATGCTTAATTCCCAACTTTGTGCCCCCCTGTCTCTTAGTTTTCTTCTTCACGCGAACAGATCTGAATTGTCGCCCCTCACCTCGACAACCTACTCTTAACCTCTACCATTATGGCATGGCGATTATCTAGAAAATCTCTAAAGCTGCAATATACTTACTCATTATTTCTCCCTCTGGTTGGTAACCTGCAATTCCAGAAGGGTCAGGCCTCTTTTCCTTTCAATAATTGGCACGCGGCTGGGATCACACAGATTGGTGACCTTCTTGACGCTAGGAAAGGATTCTTTCTTTTGCTGATGCCTTAACCAAATTCGACATTCATCCTCACCATGCATTCTACTTTTTTCAGGCCTCACACTATATACAATCTGTCCTATCCCATCTTCATCCGTCAGACTTTATTAATTCCCTAGATATGCTCCTACGCTCTGGGACATACTCCATTTCGACTATTTATGCCCGCATACGTACGGAACATGTACCCACTACTGACCTCGCTCAACTTCACAAATGGTCCCCTCAAATACCTTCAATGTATCCCGATGCCATACTGAATAGTTTCACAGCCTCTTTAAAACTTATCCCGGCTAGCTTATACCAGGAAATGTCCTATAAGATCCTACATAGAGCCTATATATCTCCTAAGAGGAGTGCTTTGATGGGTTTATCGGACTCTGCAAAATGCATAAAATGCTCAGCACCATTAGCTGATTTCATGCACTGCTTTTGGCATTGCCCTCACATTCAGGCCTTCTGGGGCTGCGAGTTGGGTTTGCGAGTACCTCCGAGTTGGGTTTGCACTTTCAATGACACCCCCCCCCCCCCACGCTGTCACTGGCGGCCTCTAGGCTGCTCTTTCTGTTCACGATGGATTGGCTGGAAACATCCCTTAATAAAGAAATACTAACCCCTGCGCTATTTCAATGTTGGGGCCGGTTTATACACAAGCTGCCTACTCTAACGAAACTAGCCATTCAGCAGAGTTTTTGTTGCACCACTTGGTATGGCCAACAACTCCTGGCTGATAACCCTCCAGTTTCCCTCCCATAACTGCATAGTTCCATCCACCCCCCCGCCTCTCCTCCTTTTCTCCCCTCCTTATCACACCAATCTCTACACATACCTTAGTTTTTTTTATCCCCCTTTTCTACTCCCTCTTTATGGCTCTCCGTCGACTGTGTATTTTCTCTAGCTTTGTTGGTCTCTCCATGGATGGGTCGGCGATCCCCTGGCCTTGGCGGGTACTATTTTATTCTGTGTTTTAGTTTATTGTTTTTGGTTCCTGTGTTCCCCGATGGGGTGAACGCATCAGAATATTATACTGTTTATGTTTTTGTTTTGTCTTTATATCAGAATTACGATTGATGTTTTTGCAGAATGGCTCGTATATGACGTATACAAATCTGTCGTTTATAATTTTGCTGCTTTATATTAGAAAATGGAAAATGGGAGGTTCTGCTCTAGGCCTCTCCGCCCTTCTGACTAGTTAATATGTGATTTAACATGACTCTGTACAATGGTCGGGTTCTATGCTTTTTCCTTCTGCTAATTGTTGTTTCTGGTTAACCTCAATAAAATATATATTGGGGAAAAAAATAAAAATAAAGTAAAATTGACATAAACAACTGGGATATATACTATAATCTGTGGTGACTAGTGCTATCGGGAGGCTTCATTTATTACGCACAAAATCGCCAAGGGGCAGTCTATATGGTTTTAATAACGTCATGCCTAGAGGACGGAGCTGACGTGTCTGATCAGTACAGTACCACCTGCTGGGCAGCTGTGCAGTAGCGCTACTAGCTGGGCAATGCTGATCCACGCATCCTGGAAGCCACATGCAGCTGCAGAGGGGCAGCGATGGTGCTGCCCCCTGAGGCTCTATACCCTGTACAATGGAACCCCTTGCACAACATTAGTTACGTCATTGGCTGCCTCTGGCCCAGAAGGGTAAAGAGGGGAGGAGGACACAACAACCATACAAGTATGTTATAGAGATGAGCGCCTGAAATTTTTCGGGTTTTGTGTTTTGGTTTTGGGTTCGGTTCCGCGGCCGTGTTTTGGGTTCGACCGCGTTTTGGCAAAACCTCACCGAATTTTTTTTGTCGGATTCGGGTGTGTTTTGGATTCGGGTGTTTTTTTCAAAAAACCCTAAAAAACAGCTTAAATCATAGAATTTGGGGGTAATTTTGATCCCAAAGTATTATTAACCTCAAAAAACATAATTTACACTCATTTTCAGCCTATTCTGAACACATCACACCTCACAATATTATTTTTAGTCCTAAAATTTGCACCGAGGTCGCTGTGTGAGTAAGATAAGCGACCCTAGTGGCCGACACAAACACCGGGCCCATCTAGGAGTGGCACTGCAGTGTCACGCAGGATGTCCCTTCCAAAAAACCCTCCCCAAACAGCACATGACGCAAAGAAAAAAAGAGGCGCAATGAGGTAGCTGACTGTGTGAGAAAGATAAGCGACCCTAGTGGCCGACACAAACACCGGGCCCATCTAGGAGTGGCACTGCAGTGTCACGCAGGATGTCCCTTCCAAAAAACCCTCCCCAATCAGCACATGATGCAAAGAAAAAGAAAAGAAAAAAGAGGTGCAAGATGGAATTATCCTTGGGCCCTCCCACCCACCCTTATGTTGTATAAACAAAACAGGACATGCACACTTTAACCAACCCATCATTTCAGTGACAGGGTCTGCCACACGACTGTGACTGATATGACGGGTTGGTTTGGACCCCCCCCAAAAAAGAAGCAATTAATCTCTCCTTGCACAAACTGGCTCTACAGAGGCAAGATGTCCACCTCATCTTCACCCTCCGATATATCACCGTGTACATCCCCCTCCTCACAGATTATCAATTCGTCCCCACTGGAATCCACCATCTCAGCTCCCTGTGTACTTTGTGGAGGCAATTGCTGCTGGTCAATGTCTCCGCGGAGGAATTGATTATAATTCATTTTAATGAACATCATCTTCTCCACATTTTCTGGATGTAACCTCGTACGCCGATTGCTGACAAGGTGAGCGGCGGCACTAAACACTCTTTCGGAGTACACACTTGTGGGAGGGCAACTTAGGTAGAATAAAGCCAGTTTGTGCAAGGGCCTCCAAATTGCCTCTTTTTCCTGCCAGTATAAGTACGGACTGTGTGACGTGCCTACTTGGATGCGGTCACTCATATAATCCTCCACCATTCTATCAATGTTGAGAGAATCATATGCAGTGACAGTAGACGACATGTCCGTAATCGTTGTCAGGTCCTTCAGTCCGGACCAGATGTCAGCATCAGCAGTCGCTCCAGACTGCCCTGCATCACCGCCAGCGGGTGGGCTCGGAATTCTGAGCCTTTTCCTCGCACCCCCAGTTGCGGGAGAATGTGAAGGAGGAGATGTTGACAGGTCGCGTTCCGCTTGACTTGACAATTTTGTCACCAGCAGGTCTTTCAACCCCAGCAGACCTGTGTCTGCCGGAAAGAGAGATCCAAGGTAGGCTTTAAATCTAGGATCGAGCACGGTGGCCAAAATGTAGTGCTCTGATTTCAACAGATTGACCACCCGTGAATCCTTGTTAAGCGAATTAAGGGCTGCATCCACAAGTCCCACATGCCTAGCGGAATCGCTCCGTGTTAGCTCCTTCTTCAATGCCTCCAGCTTCTTCTGCAAAAGCCTGATGAGGGGAATGACCTGACTCAGGCTGGCAGTGTCTGAACTGACTTCACGTGTGGCAAGTTCAAAGGGCATCAGAACCTTGCACAACGTTGAAATCATTCTCCACTGCACTTGAGACAGGTGCATTCCATCTCCTATATCGTGCTCAATTGTATAGGCTTGAATGGCCTTTTGCTGCTCCTCCAACCTCTGAAGCATATAGAGGGTTGAATTCCACCTCGTTACCACTTCTTGCTTCAGATGATGGCAGGGCAGGTTCAGTAGTTTTTGGTGGTGCTCCAGTCTTCTGTACGTGGTGCCTGTACGCCGAAAGTGTCCCGCAATTTTTCTGGCCACCGACAGCATCTCTTGCACGCCCCTGTCGTTTTTTAAAAAATTCTGCACCACCAAATTCAAGGTATGTGCAAAACATGGGACGTGCTGGAATTTGCCCATATTTAATGCACACACAATATTGCTGGCGTTGTCCGATGCCACAAATCCACAGGAGAGTCCAATTGGGGTAAGCCATTCCGCGATGATCTTCCTCAGTTGCCGTAAGAGGTTTTCAGCTGTGTGCGTATTCTGGAAAGCGGTGATACAAAGCGTAGCCTGCCTAGGAAAGAGTTGGCGTTTGCGAGATGCTGCTACTGGTGCCGCCGCTGCTGTTCTTGCGGCGGGAGTCCATACATCTACCCAGTGGGCTGTCACAGTCATATAGTCCTGACCCTGCCCTGCTCCACTTGTCCACATGTCCGTGGTTAAGTGGACATTGGGTACAACTGCATTTTTTAGGACACTGGTGAGTCTTTTTCTGACGTCCGTGTACATTCTCGGTATCGCCTGCCTAGAGAAGTGGAACCTAGATGGTATTTGGTAACGGGGGCACACTGCCTCAATAAATTGTCTAGTTCCCTGTGAACTAACGGCGGATACCGGACGCACGTCTAACACCAACATAGTTGTCAAGGACTCAGTTATCCGCTTTGCAGTAGGATGACTGCTGTGATATTTCATCTTCCTCGCAAAGGACTGTTGAACAGTCAATTGCTTACTGGAAGTAGTACAAGTGGGCTTACGACTTCCCCTCTGGGATGACCATCGACTCCCAGCGGCAACAACAGCAGCGCCAGCAGCAGTAGGCGTTACACGCAAGGATGCATCGGAGGAATCACAGGCAGGAGAGGACTCGTCAGACTTGCCAGTGACATGGCCTGCAGGACTATTGGCATTCCTGGGGAAGGAGGAAATTGACACTGAGGGAGTTGGTGGGGTGGTTTGCGTGAGCTTGGTTACAAGAGGAAGGGATTTACTGGTCAGTGGACTGCTTCCGCTGTCACCCAAAGTTTTTGAACTTGTCACTGACTTATTATGAATGCGCTGCAGGTGACGTATAAGGGAGGATGTTCCGAGGTGGTTAACGTCCTTACCCCTACTTATTACAGCTTGACAAAGGGAACACACGGCTTGACACCTGTTGTCCGCATTTCTGGTGAAATACCTCCACACCGAAGAGCTGATTTTTTTGGTATTTTCACCTGGCATGTCAACGGCCATATTCCTCCCACGGACAACAGGTGTCTCCCCGGGTGCCTGACTTAAACAAACCACCTCACCATCAGAATCCTCCTGGTCAATTTCCTCCCCAGCGCCAGCAACACCCATATCCTCCTCATCCTGGTGTACTTCAACACTGACATCTTCAATCTGACTATCAGGAACTGGACTGCGGGTGCTCCTTCCAGCACTTGCAGGGGGCATGCAAATAGTGGAAGGCGCATGCTCTTCACGTCCAGTGTTGGGAAGGTCAGGCATCGCAAACGACACAATTGGACTCTCCTTGTGGATTTGGGATTTCAAAGAACGCACAGTTCTTTGCGGTGCTTTTGCCAGCTTGAGTCTTTTCAGTTTTCTAGCGAGAGGCTGAGTGCTTCCATCCTCATGTGAAGCTGAACCACTAGCCATGAACATAGGCCAGGGCCTCAGCCGTTCCTTGCCACTCCGTGTGGTAAATGGCATATTGGCAAGTTTACGCTTCTCCTCCGACAATTTTATTTTAGGTTTTGGAGTCCTTTTTTTTCTGATATTTGGTGTTTTGGATTTGACATGCTCTGTACTATGACATTGGGCATCGGCCTTGGCAGACGACGTTGCTGGCATTTCATCGTCTCGGCCATGACTAGTGGCAGCAGCTTCAGCACGAGGTGGAAGTGGATCTTGATCTTTCCCTAATTTTGGAACCTCAACTTTTTTGTTCTCCATATTTTATAGGCAGAACTAAAAGGCACCTCAGGTAAACAATGGAGATGGATGGATTGGATACTAGTATACAATTATGGACGGACTGCCACGGTTAGGTGGTATAAAAAAACCACGGTTAGGTGGTATATATTATAATAATAATACAATTATGGATGGACGGACTGCCTGCCGACTGCCGACACAGAGGTAGCCACAGCCGTGAACTACCGCACTGTACACTGGTTGATAAAGAGATAGTAGTATACTCGTAACAACTAGTATGACACTATGACGACGGTATAAAGAATGAAAAAAAAACCACGGTTAGGTGGTATATATTATAATAATAATACAATTATGGATGGACGGACTGCCTGCCGACTGCCGACACAGAGGTAGCCACAGCCGTGAACTACCGCACTGTACACTGGTTGATAAAGAGATAGTAGTATACTCGTAACAACTAGTATGACACTATGACGACGGTATAAAGAAAGAAAAAAAAATACCACAGTTAGGTGGTATATATTATAATAATAATACAATTATGGATGGACGGACTGCCTGCCGACTGCCGACACAGAGGTAGCCACAGCCGTGAACTACCGCACTGTACACTGGTTGATAAAGAGATAGTAGTATACTCGTAACAACTAGTATGACACTATGACGACGGTATAAAGAAAGAAAAAAAAATACCACAGTTAGGTGGTATATATTATAATAATAATACAATTATGGATGGACGGACTGCCTGCCGACTGCCGACACAGAGGTAGCCATAGCCGTGAACTACCGCACTGTACACTGGTTGATAAAGAGATAGTAGTATACTCGTAACAACTAGTATGACACTATGACGACGGTATAAAGAATGAAAAAAAAACCACGGTTAGGTGGTATATATTATAATAATAATACAATTATGGATGGACGGACTGCCTGCCGACTGCCGACACAGAGGTAGCCACAGCCGTGAACTACCGCACTGTACACTGGTTGATAAAGAGATAGTAGTATACTCGTAACAACTAGTATGACACTATGACGACGGTATAAAGAATGAAAAAAAAACCACGGTTAGGTGGTATATATTATAATAATAATACAATTATGGATGGACGGACTGCCTGCCGACTGCCGACACAGAGGTAGCCACAGCCGTGAACTACCGCACTGTACACTGGTTGATAAAGAGATAGTAGTATACTCGTAACAACTAGTATGACACTATGACGGTATAAAGAATGAAAAAAAAACCACGGTTAGGTGGTATATATTATAATAATAATACAATTATGGATGGACGGACTGCCTGCCGACTGCCGACACAGAGGTAGCCACAGCCGTGAACTACCGCACTGTACACTGGTTGATAAAGAGATAGTAGTATACTCGTAACAACTAGTATGACACTATGACGACGGTATAAAGAAAGAAAAAAAAATACCACGGTTAGGTGGTATATATTGTAATACAATTATGGATGGACGGACTGCCTGCCGAGTTCCGACTGCCGACACAGAGGTAGCCACAGCCGTGAACTACCGCACTGTACTGTGTCTGCTGCTAATATAGACTGGTTGATAAAGAGATAGTATACAATACATACAACAATATACTACTATACTGGTGGTCAGGCACTGGTCACCACTAGTCACACTGGCAGTGGCACTCCTGCAGCAAAAGTGTGCACTGTTTAATTTTAAATTAATATAATATTATGTACTCCTGGGGGCTCCTGCTATAACAACCTGCAGTGCTCCCCAGTCTCCCCCACAATTATTATAAGCTTTGCCTTTTATACATTGATGTGCAGCACACTGGGCTGAGCTGAGTGCACACAGACTGAGTCACACTGTGTGACTGGCTGCTGCTGTGTATCGTTTTTTTTCAGGCAGAGAACGGATATAGCAGAGAACGGATATATTATATTAAAATAAATAAAAGTTAACTAACAACAACTGCACTGGTCACTGTGGTAAACTCTGTCTGACTCTGCACAATCTCTCTCTCTCTTCTAATCTAATTTCTAATGGAGAGGACGTCAGCCACGTCCTCTCCCTATCAATCTCAATGCACGTGTGAAAAT